>NC_044196.1:10245421-10440421 GCF_900880675.1 Sparus aurata | reverse complement strand
GTATGTAGCCAAGCAGCCCCATCATTTTGTCCGTGTGTGGATAATATACTGTTTCCCATTTTATTTTAATATCATCACTATCTTAAGCCAACAGGAAGAAGAATGAAAAGGGGGAGATTTCATTATGCAAGCAAGTAATACTGATGATGTAGAGGGGTATGAAAGTACCCTACATTACCAGATATTTTATAGAATCCTTCTTTAACAAGCATTGTGCTCAAATGACTTGGGGACACTACAAACATATTTTGATCAGAAGATTTATTATTTTTAAATGATTAATTAAATGATTAATGATAATTAATTCCTCTATGATGTCAGCTCAGCAGAATTAATAAGGAGGTGCAAATAGGAAGCAGACAGACTCTGACAGTGAGGAGGCCACAAACAAACATCTACAGCTTCTTTATGATTTGAGGCCAGTGATACTGACCAAATGAAGCCCTGACTTGAACTGAACACAGATCTGTTACCAGTGGAGTCCTGGGAATCATGTGATATCTATCAGTTGTCTTAAGTGGAGGTGATCACAACTGAGGCGTTTGTACATAATTGACATGCCCGAGCAAGCCACACAACAGGCAGAATCTCACTCCCCAACCACAAACACAGTTAATGTGTTTCACTTCACAGCCACACTGCTCTGACTACTTAACTGTGTTCCAGAGCTGGACTGGGACAAAAAATCGGCCCTGGCATTTTTGGCTGAGACCGGCCCCTCATAATTAGAGGAGCACAACCAACTAGTAATTTATGTATGTGTTCCCCGAAGGAATGTATTTTACCATTATCCCAAAGCAAACTCTAATTATTGTGGTGGGGTGTGCGTATGTTTACTGACTTGACTGGAGAAAACGCTCACAAGCCCTTTCAATCGTTCTACCTCCATAGGTATATTCTGTTTCAAGCATAATGCATCATCAGCTAAATCTAAATCTCATAAGTTTAGCGTCTATTCTGAGCTCCACCACTTTTGTCTGCTCTGTGTAGTTCAATTGATTCTTTTATCCTTTTTATTGAAATCATCTCTGATATGTATTTTCTGTATTTCCCTGAAATAGCAGCTCAATTCTAATTCTTCAGGTTAAAAGATGCTCCCTCCTGTAAAAAGCTATAACATTGTTATATCAGGCTAAAGACAGGGCTGCTTTATGAACTCATGCAAAGCAACTATGTCTTAAAAGCATTTGACTCTGTCTTACTCTTATTTAATCTTTTGCTAATGATACTTTTAGACTTTTTTTACACTTACTTTAGTAATGCTTAAATTGCAAAGCTTTTACTCTCATTTAGCAGTTTTAAAATCCCTGTTCTTTAAAACATGTTTAACCACAGCATGGAGGGTTGCTACAAATTCAAACTACTCTTCTCTTAGCAGGCAACTTTTCCGCATCCAATTTTTTTTTCTTGTCACTCCTCACGGTCAACACTTTGAAACTAGCAGAAGTTACAGGAGACAGCACAGGGAGGGGCGGGGCCGCTGTCGCACTATATCCTGATTGGTTCAATCCACTGTCTATATTGAAGATGGATGCTTTTAGAAAAAATTTAAATAAAACCGGAGGGCTGAGAGATTTCAATGGATTAGCCCAATGTCCTTCAGGAAAATGGCACGTCGCGGTCGATAAAAACGATTAATAATGTACTTTTTTGATTAAATTATGACAGCCTGGCCCAAAAACATGCGTCAGCCCAACGGGCATTGCCCGGCATGCCAGATGGCCAGTCCATGCCTGCTGTGTTCTGATTCACAGTTTCCTGCACAGCTTGAGAGTGAAATCACAGTTTGTCTCCTCTCCATCGTCCTCTCATATTCAAGTTCAAGTTCAAGTTCCTTTATTAGTGCCCAGAGGTAGATTGTGTTTGCAGCAGCAGAGTCATTACCCACACATCATCCAAACTCAGGACAGTGAAAGCTAGAAAAAAGAGAAAGAATCTTAAAAGTTTTAGAAAGTTCTTACAGGTCCTCCGTCATTCTGAGATAGTAAATATAAATTTATTACAAGAAAAAAACAAAATCGGGTCCTCTACCAGAGGCCTGGGAGTTTGAGGGTATATATATATATATATGTGTGTGTGAAGCATCAGAATTAAATCATAAAGAAGCTGCAGATGTTTCTCTTCTCTCCACAGAACACAGTGCATGATGGGAAACACACCACTTTTCTCCAGATGGAAACAAGTTTGATCTGAAGTTTTATTTCTCTTTAAATGTAACTGCATCATTTTATTTGACCTATTAAATGACACCATGTCAATACATGTTCAGTGGTTGATGACGTCACATCTGATCCAGAGCAGGTTGTGAGCAGTAAAAAGTCTCTGAGGCTTCATGTTGTTGTAGAAGAAGTCTTCAGTGGACTGGAGGACTCTCTGTCTGATGACTGAGCTCAACTACAACTGAGTCTCATATATATGTGACTGTTCTCTTCTCAGTCTGGTTCTGACCTCTGTGAGGATCTTTAACTGGACCTAAACCTGCAGTCTTCACCACTGTGATGTCACTGGTCATTAATGTGGCCTGTAAAGCAGTTTGTAACTGACTTCACTTCACTTCACAGTTTGTAACTGACTTCACTCAGAGAGACTTTGTTTCAGACTGGAAACACAAAGCCATGTGTTGGAAAATCACCTGCAGGCCTACAAACAGTACATGTCATGTTTTATAAGAGTCTTTAATAAAGTCCAAGATATTGTCAGCTGTCATTAAGGTGAAGAAACCAAGAGCAACACACTCTTTATGTTCCACTGATCCTCCTCTTCCTGCACAGACTGAGAGGAAATCAAAGTGAAGCTCACAGCTGATGATGTATCTGATCTTCTCTGCAGCAGCAGCAGCAGCAGCAGCAGCTGATCCACATGTTGTCACAGGTTGGTAACCACTGGAGCCCCCTGCTGACATTAATACATGACTGCAGCTGAGGAGGCTTCATTTTCCTCTCATGTTAGATGTCTTCAGGAACAACAACAAGCACACTCTCCTGAATAAAGTAGAAATCCTTTATCTTTAACACCAGCGTTAACAAATCACAGCTTTTCTAACACAACAAAGTGAACATGATGAAATACATGAAACAAAATACATCACAGAAACAGGATATAAAGGGGTTTCATGTGTCATGTAACATATTTTCATATACAAATATCTGTTTTTTTCATGTTTATATGAAACCAAATTATAACATGTTAATAAAAAACAATTTCACTCATATTAATGCATTTATTTACAATTTGTTGCTATGAAATACATGATGACATCACTTCCTGTGTGTCTGTAACATCATACAACAAGCAGGTCAGTTCAGCTGAAGCTTCATGACATCCTGCAGGAGTCCAGTACAGGAGAGATGAATCATGATGTCATATTTACATATTATATTAATACATCATGTAGAAAAAATATAAATATAACATTCTGTCTGGCTCTAAAAAAAGTCCCACACTGTAATATTTGGTTGAACCACCTTTAGCTTTGATTACAGCCAGTTCGTCCGTGGCATCATTCTGATCAGCTGATCAATGTCACAACATTTCTTTCCGTCCAGAGTTGCTTTAATTGTTCACCAACATCTTGTGTTGATGATGGGAGAGTCAAGCTGCTGTGAGAAGTCTCAACACATCCTGGAACACAGTGTGTCATCAGGGAAGAAGAAGAGCACTGATGGAAAAGCCTGCTCATTCAGTATATTCAGGTAGTCAGCTGACCTGACCAACTGAATCAACCCCAGATCATAACATGGCCCCAACAGGCAGCTACAGTAGACACTAAGCATGATGGGTACATCACTTCATCTGCCTCTCTGCTGACCCTGATGCTCCCATCACTGTGGAACAGGGTCAATCTGGACTCATCAGACCACATGACCTTCTTCCATCCACTCCAGAGTCCAATCTTTATGCTCCAGAGCAAGTTGAAGCCTTTTTATTCCAGTTAGCCTCACTGATAAGTGTTTCCTTAAGACTACACAGATGTTTAGATCCAGTCCCTTGAGTTCTCTTCATATTTTGTGTGGAAATGTTCTTACTTTCACTACCAAACAAAGCTGTGAGCTCTATTGTTGAGTTTTTAATTAACCAAAACATTTAAGTGGATTGCCTACTCTGGGTGGGGAATGAGTCCTTGCTCCAAGTGAAGGAGTTCAAGTACCTCTGAGTTTTGTTCACGAGTGAGGGGATGATGGGGCGTGAGGTCGACCGGAGAGTCGGAGCAGCGGGCTTGGTGTTGCATGTGCTTCACTGCACGGTTGTGATGAAAAGGGAGCTGAGCCGGAAGGCAAAGTTTTTCATCTACCGGTCAATCCTTGTCCCTACCCTCACCTATGGTCATGAGTGATGGGTCATGACCAAAAGAATGCAGGCTGGGGCCTCCCTTAGAGATAGGGTGAGAAGCTCAACCATCCAGGAGAGACTCGGAGTAGAGCCACTGCTCCCCTGCGTGGAAAGGACCCAGTTGAGGTGGTTCGGGCATCTGATTAGGATGCCACCAGGGCGCCTTCCTAGGGAGGTGTTCCTGGCATGTCCAACAGGGAGGAGAACTAGGGGTAGACCCAGGACCAGGTGGAGGGATTATATCTCTTCTCTGGCCTTGGAGCGCCTGGGATTCCCCAGTCAGAGTTAGCCGATGTGGCCGGGGAAAGGGCTCGCTGCTGAAGCTGCTGCCCCCGTGACCAGACATAAGCGGTTAACAGTGGATGGATGGTTTAAGTGATCTCTGGTAACGATCAATCAAGATAGATTTCCGACCACATTTCTTCCTGGAAGTTGATGGTTCTACACTCTTCTTCCAGGTTTTAATAATGCATTGGACGGTTCTTGACCCAATTTTAGTGGTTTCAGTAATCTCATTAGAGGTTTTCTTGTTTGATGCAGCCCAATAATCAGAGGAAATGTCTTCACACATGGTTGTTAAGGAAATGAAAATCTATTCACTGCATCAGTTAGTTAAATAACTTGTTTCCATCTGAAACATATAATCACTGCAGTAATTATCCAATGGATGTTTCTGACCTATTTGCTTAGTTAACTCCAGGTGGTGACGTTTCTTTTGACCAGACAGTTTATAAATGTAACATATATACAGTTGTAACGTAAACATGGTATTCTAGATCAACATGTTTCTCACAGAGCAGTTTTCAGATCTGAAGGTGAAGAACGTTTCCTCCATCAACTCCATCATTGTTCATCTCCTCTGACTCTTATATCAGGACACTTACTGAACAACATGAAGGCACCATGTGATTTAACTGTCTCATTTACAGTGTTGATAAATGTTTTTCCTCTCGTCCTGCTGAGATGGAACTTTTCTTAAATCCTCTGCGGGACTTCTGTTTCTCAGATGGACGGTGAATAAGTAAAAGGTTACAAACAAACAACACAACTAGCACTGCGAACTGTCCCAGAACACAGTAGAGGGCAGTCCTTCCTCGACTTGCTGTATCGGGTCTCTCAGGTTCTGGTCGATCCCTCGTTGCTGTAAAGAGACCAAACAACAGAACAGCTGAAGTTGTGACATATTTCTTAGATACTGTGAGAATGAAGTGAAGGATTGTGGTCGTCCTCAATACTTTTCTTCAGGTTCTTATTGATCCAAAAAAGCTGCTGAATTGAACCTGTTAATAAAGTTCTACTGACTTCTACTCTACCAACTTACCAGAGACGTTGAGCCGACATTCACTATAGTCCACACCATAGTTTGTCCTCACATCACACAGGTACTGTCCTGAGTCCTCAGTCCTGAGTCTGGACACATGAAGTCTGAGTCGTCCGTCTCTGAGGACGTCTTTGTCCCACTGGACTCGTCCTACAAACTGTTGATCCTGAGACTCTGGGATCACAACACCTCCACGTATTTCAAACAGGACTGAGACTTTGTGATCAGTTTTCATCTCACAGAAGATATAAAGTGAGTCGGGGGAAGTGTCAGCTGTGGTTGTGAACGTCCATTCCAGTGTGATGTTGTGGTTCTCCTCTGCCTGATAGGAGGTCTGTGTCACATTCACTACAAATGTTCCTGTTGAGGAGACAGAGAGGGAAAGTGAGGAGCAGACACACTGACAGCTTTAACATGGCAGCCTTTAAACTCCATCTCCATGTTTGTGTGGACAGTTTAGTGACGTCTCAGAGCTGCAGAGGCTCATCAACATCAGCTGTTTGCTCACATGTGGGCCACTTTAACTGCTTCATTGAATCACAGTGTCAGAAAGTGAAGCTGTAAACTGACCACAGACACAGTTGAGGCTGATGAGCAGCAGGATCCTGCAGATCATCTTCTCCCTGTGAGAGGAGACAGAGGTGAAGAGTCATGTGATCACAGTTCAGTCCTCACATGTACCACAACCAACATCTACAGTCTGTCTTTAGTCTTCTAAACACTCCTCTGTCTTCATCATCCTCATCATCACACACAAGGACTTCCTGACTGGACACAGTCTGGATGCTAATGCTAAGCTGCAGTGTTGTTCTTCTGACACAAGATGGCACCAGTGGTTACAGTGTCCACCATCAGCAGGAAACATGACAACATGTGGATTCAGCTGCAGACAACAACATGTAGCTGCCACATGAAACACTGCAGAACCAGTGCTGCTCCTACACACACATGGAAGTTGTGTATCTGGAACATGGTGACATGTTGTCAGTGTTTAACACTGATACATTACAAACACATATAAACAGTGTCTCCATATAAAGTCATGAGACAACAACTGCTAATAAACACAAACAGGCTCCTGTTGTTGTTGTCAGGTCTCAGTAACAAATCATTATATCTGATGACTTTGATGATTTGATGGTAAAAAGTGAAAAGTTGAAATGTCCTGAAGAAGAAGAAAGCTGAAACACACAAAGTCCAAAGATCTGTGTAGATGAAGGTGGAGGGAAACATCAACACTGATTCTGTTTAGTTTCATCAATAAAGTTTTCTGTCACAAGATTTATACGAGTGGACATGATGTTTCTGGTAGAACGTCCTTCACACAGCTGACTGATCCATCTGACTTCTACTAACAACAGTTCTCAGAACAGCTGCTGAAGTGTTCAGCCAAGGTGGAAGAAGTCCTGAAGATCAGACAGAGTGAACCAGGTTAGAGGAGATCTCTCTGTCAGACATCAGAATATTAACCCCTTAAGGAACAGCGTTCCAACATAGGAACACCCTTCACTAAACGAACACCTTTCGTAAAAATGAATAGTTTTTTTTGCTAATAGTTTTAAGCGTCTGATCTTAACAGTATATACTCAATATTGGAAAGCTGAGACTGTCGTGATTATTTTAAGCCCAAAAAAGTTATTTCCAGACCATGTAATAGCCTTCTAAACTCACCATGACACAACATAAGAAAGAGCCCTCTACTGCAAGAAGCAAGAATGCCTACATACCTTCGGAGTGTTCCCTTTTTCCACAGCTACAACGTCATGCCACAATTCTTTTTTTCATAGTTCGCCAAGAGTCCATAGAATGGGAATATCCATGTAATTTTAGCCAAAACTAGCAAGAAACCCCAGGGTCTGAGCTTTCATTTGAGACCAAGATTATGTTTCTAGGTAAAGGGGTTCTCAAGTTATAAGCCTTTGAATCTCAGTAGGCGCTGTTGGTAAAATAGGACCCAAGCAAAAGGCACAGACATGCCTTTAGAAAAGACCTGTGGCTATGGCCTAATTGTGTCTGCTGTGTCCATAGACATACCTGAGCCCTTATATCTTAGTCAGTTTATTGACATTTGAATTGGACGAAAACCAAAACCTGTGTTTCAACCTCTGTAACTCTGTGTCAGTATGTCATAGAATCACATTTACACTTCTAGAAAAAACTTGAGGGTTTTACCTTTCCAATGGTACCAAGGGACATCCCTGAGTCTCAAACTATGTGGGAGCTGTCATGCTTTTAATTTCGGTATGTCGTTTTGGAAAAAGAACCTTAAAACAGGGGCGTTCATTAAGTGGTTTTAACTTGGTTTTTGAAAATTGCAAGTGTTTATACTCCTTTGCTACCTAATAGATACTGATGACAACAAAGCTTTACCAAGGTCCATTTACAGTGTTGCCATAGGGAGGGCTCTCTGACTATCTAGCCCAATTCAATCCTCTGTCTGAAGAACATGTAGTAGTATAAAGGGGTGTTGGGCCTCGTGCCCTCATGCACATGTCTCAAACAAAGAAATCAAGAGAGGCCTGTAGTTGAAGCCAGAAGCCTAACTACTAGGGCCTCACACGAGGGACTATCAAACAAAGAACAGGGAGAAATGCCGACCAGGTGTGAAAAACGTGACCAGATTGACCTGCCCCCAAGACATCAGGTGGTCCCTATTGGCTGTGAGCCCGGAAGCTCCGCCAGTATCACAATGACGTCACTCCCACGTTAAAAGGTCACGCACCCCTCCTGCTCTTTGTACTCAGGTAGCGTTCGTTGTGAAGAGACTTCAGTTTCACGCAACTGCTGCCATAAGGGTCCAACTCCGAGAAACGTTTTTCATCTTCACCCTCTTTTGAGCTAAGGTCAGTTCCCTCCTCGCTGGACGAGACAGAGACTGTTTTTGTTTCACTTTCATTTTTGTTCGGACGTTCGTCATAATTGTTTTGGATCCCGAGAGAAGCGCTGTACACCCCAGCTGTTTTCTCACTACCTGCAGAAAGAAGAGAAGAATCTTCAGAAGTAACGAAACCGTCCCTTCCATCAAGTCGACGTATCGCTGTAGACAGCCTGCCATCAGTTGTTAGGACGCTAAAGCTGATTCCGCGCTCCAGAACGAGTTGGAGCTTCGGGTCAGACGGACCCCACGCTACCGCAACAAGCAGCATCTAAAGTAAGAGGCTTTTGTTTGGGCAGAAACAGATAGTATATAGCGTGTTTTTCTTTGTTGTGCTTTTTATTGTGAAAGGACCGCCGAGTCCGATTTATGGTTTACTGTGTGTTAACTGTGTGTGCTACGCTCACTAGGAGCTCATACAGGCTAATCCAGCTTGTACTGTCTTGCCGCTGTGTGTGACCACAATCCGTCGTATTCCGGCTCGATCAGCGGACGCCAAACGAACCTCGATTCGCTTGCCGACCACTGTTCGAGGGAGAGACGACCACTGTGCATCACATGGCCATTGTGTTGTTTCTTCGTCGCCTGCTAAGCCCCGCTTAGCTCTTTCCCTCTTTTACTAACAAACACACACACACGCACACACACACACACACACATACACACACCGAGATACACGTACTTTGGTTAGGTCGGTCTTTTGTAAACTTATAGTTAACAACGCTGCTATAACATAAGACGTGTGTCCGGCATATCCTCTCTATTGACTGTAAAGACGGACTTCCCCGGTAGAACGACTACCTTTCTAGGACAGTGGCCATCATCCCCGTAAAATTCACCCTCGTGTGATCAAACCGCACACGAGATCGAAGACGGCGTAACCGCTGCCTTTGTTCAAACTCCGCGCGCACGTGTAGTGACCACCTTTGGTCGATACAATCAGAGCCGCCATTTTTGAATTCCAGGTGTATGAATCAGTGAAACTGAATTCATCATCTCGGAATCCGCGCTCTCGCGTGACCCTAAGTCACGTCCGGTGTTGCCCTGCAGTCTCTCCGACGAGACTTCCCAAGTCACACCCACCAAATTGTGGTCCAGCGAACGTGATTTTCCAAGCCACGTTCGGCCATCATTGTAGTCTTTATTGGGGACTCCCTGCCCACACACACACACACATACATACATACATACATACATACATACATACATACATACATAAACTACACATACACGCCTCCACCCAGGTACCTGCTTGGCTTGATTATGTTTTGATATTGCTAGCTTTGTGAAGGAAATTGTTGTCTGTTAAAGTAGGTGATTTTTTTTTGTTCTGTGGAGCAAGCTTTAATAAACACTGTTGACTTTAACTGAGCCGCATCTGTGATTATTGTGCACGAGCCCATATCGTAATAACTGCTGGTTGAGATGGTCCGTGCTCGGATTCACGCCTTCCCTCTTATGTAATTATTGATATTTTCATAATATCTACAATTTGATTAATTCCAAGACTTTGAGACTTAAGGTAAATCATATTGATTGTTGATCCCTGGTTTCAGGGTGGTGCCCCGTGGTTATTAATGATTCATAGTTACCTAAGTTCATTAATTAACTATAATAAATTTAAATAATTAATATTTACACATTAATTAATAATCAATAATCAATACCGATTCCCAACAGGGGGTTCGGCTCCTGGGATAACCCGAATATACAGAACAGAACCAGGCCTGCAGAAAATGAATAACATTGTTTTTACATGATCTGACAGAAGTAAGAGCCTATTTGGTAGGTTTGTTTAATGAGAGGCGTTCTCGTCACTGGAAGAATAAAAACATGTACTACTGACATTATTTTGGCAGGATTTTGCATCAGCATAATGAATGGCTTCAAAAGTTCAGTTTACATTTAACATCAGGTTATTACAATCAGACTGTTCTGAATAATGCAGCATGTTGTGCTTTAAAGTTTCCTGCACAGCTTCAGAGTGAAACCACCGTTGGTTTATTAATGTTCCATCTTCCTCTCATATATATCTATATGTGTGTGAAGCATCAGAGTTAAATCATGAAGAAGCTGCAGATGTTTCTCTTCTCTCCACAGAACACAGTGCATGATGGGAAACACTCCAGTTTTCTCCTGATGGAAACAAGTTGGATCTGAAGTTTTATTTATCTTTAAATGTAACTATATGATTTTTATTGACCTGTTACGTCAGCAACAACAAGGTTGTAGACAGCAACAAACTGACTCTTTTTACAAAGAAAGAAACATCTGAATGTTTGTAATGTTGAATTTAAGAGAAAGCATCAGTGAGTCAGAATGTGTTGTAGTCTGCTTCACTGTCTGTTCTAGCAGCATCTGAAGATAATATTGTGTACTGGAAGATTACAGCTACTGTGTTTAGTCCAGTCAGTGCTTTATTAACTACTGTTGGTTAATACAGAATGTGTGATTATCATCATGTTGTGTTGTCACACAGACTCAGGATAAATACAGTGTACACAAACAAACACACACACACACACACACAATGTGCAGTCTCTGTGAACACGACATCTCTTCTCTGCAGTCTGGTTCTGTTCTGTATGTTCGGGTCATCCTGCTGATCTGAACCCACTGAAGGCTCTTCTGCTCTGCATACTGTCTGATGCATCAGGAGACAAGCTCCGCCCCCTTCTTTATCACACTACACTACTGTTCACAGGCAGTGAAATAGCAGCACGGAGTATGAGTTTCAACCTGTGGTTCTTGCATGAGTTTCTCACACACACATACACACAGACCAATGAGACACTGTGCCTCTTATTTACAGTAAGATCACAGATGAGAGTGAAACCGGCAATGTTGTGAACCCACGACCTTGACTCACAATGATAATAACAGAATGATTTGTTTTTCCCTCATACAGACTGATCCCAGTGACTGGTTCAAAAGTGAAAGTACTTTCAGGCTGCAGCATCATTATTCAGACTTATTGTCACATTACAGATGATGAAGTTATTTAAAGTCAAATTATTCTCATGGTCTGGATGCAAACCATCAGATAAACTCAAGCCCAAAAATGATCACCTCAACCACACTGACTGTCTGTACTGTCAGGGTGAGGAAGTGACTATTTCAGCTCAGCTCCTCACAGCTGAAAGTTTCACTCATGTACAGATCACAAACACACACACTGACTGCAGACACGATCATCGACTTTTTCACATCGACTAAATACAAATATATAGAGAGGTGATATCAATATCAAGGAAATAAATTATAGAAGAATCCTCAACTACAAATGTAAGTGTTGTCTCTCAATCAACTAGAATGACTTTAAGATGTTTTACCTCTCGCCCAAGTCTTCAAGAAACACGTCCAGTTGTCTACAATTCAGCGTCCCTTCTCATCGCTAGTGGCAAGACACCTTTCATGGTTTCACTGTCCCGTGTTAAGACTATGTATGCTGTCGCATCCTTGCAGGCAATGGATGACACTTATCACTTACACTGCACAGTTAAACCAGTCTGACTGGCTGATTGAGTTCTGGTTCAATGTTTCCTGCACAGCTTAAAATGAAACAACATTGTTACCAAACACATGGTAATCATTTAATAGGTCAAATAAAATCATGTAGTTACATTTAAACATGAATAAAACTTCAGATCAAACTTGTTTCCATCAGGAGAAAAGTGGAGTGTTTCCCTGAAAAATGTTTAAAATCGCCACAGAATGAATCAGTGTTTGGTTTCATCAATAAAACCTTCTTACACAAGATTTCAGTGGACATGATGAATCTGTGAGAACGTCCCTCACACAGCTGACTGATCCATCTGATGTCAACAGAAACAGAGGAGATGCTTTCTAAAGTTTTCAGGCGACTAAAGATCAGATTGTGAAGAGAAGACAGATAATCATCATGTGCACGAATGTTTCTCTGTCGGTGAGGAAGTTTTACATGAGCTGACAGAGTTAACATTCTTGGTATATTTGTAATATGAGTGGTATTCACTCCCTGAACGAGGAAAGATGTCAAGTACTGGTCATGGTTTTAGTAGGAGGTGGCATGAAGCCTGTGTTTTCTAATAACAGGTCTGTCTACATTCTTTTGTCTACCTACTTATCTTCTTAACATCATCTCACACTCTTGAGGTGAATCCATGTCAGAACTGAAGAGGCGACATCGCAATCAAACTGTTCTGAATACAGCAGCATGTTCTGTTTCAAAGGTTCCTGCACAGCTTCAGAGTGACATCACAGTTCATATTGTCTCCTCTCCATCTTCCTTTCATATATATTGATCTGTGTCTGAAGCATCAGAATTAAATCATTAAGAAGCTGCAGATGTTTCAGCTGATGACTGAGCTGAACTGCAACTGAGTCTCATATATATGTGACTGTTCTCTTCTCAGTCTGGTTCTGACCTCTGTCTGTTCAGACCTGAAGAGGATCTTTAACTGGACCTGTCTGTCTGTTGAGTCGTGTGTTGAGCTCATCACATGAAGGAGTGGCAGCTCATCCTGCTGTGAAGGAAACTAACACACTGACACAGACGAGCCTGTAAGTGATGGATCATGTGTGGATGAACAGTGGTCTGAGTAAGAGACCTGAGCCGACAGGTCCGTCACACCTCATCTACAAGATCCACAAGGTCCGTTGTTAGAGAGTGTTAAGGAATGAACTGATAACTCCTCCATGAACACTTGAAGACTTTCACCACCTGAGGATTGTGTGTCAGGTCTCTGACTCTGGCTCAGACCAGCCCTCTAAAGTAAAGGTGTTGGTCAAAGTCTGTGTCGCTCTCAGTTTGTGTTCAGACTGCTGGCTGTTTGTGACGTCCAGGTCTAAAACTGGACTTTAACTGGACCTGTCTGTCTGTTGAGTTGTCCTGTAGGGACGTTAACATCAGTGATGTTTGGACCCGCAGCAGTAAAATGTTGGTTTATAAACCTGCAGTCTTCACCACTGTGATGTCACTGGTCATTAATGTGGCCTGTAAAGCAGTTTGTAACTGACTTCACTTCATGTTTTCTCCAGAAGACTCAGAGAGACTTTGTGTCAGACTGGAAACACAAAGCCATGTGTTGGAAAATCAACTACGGGCCTACAAACAGAACATGTCGTGTTTTATAAGACGCTATAAGACAAAATACATCACAGAAACAGGATATAAAGGGGTTTCATGTGTCATGTAACATATTTTCATATAAAAATATCTGTTTTTTCATGTTTATATGAAACCAAATGATAACATGTTGATAAAAAACAACTTCTCTCATATTAATGGATTTATTTACAATTTGTTGATATTAAAAACATGATGACATCACTTCCTGTGTGTCCTACAGGACAAGCAGGTCAGTTCAGCTGAAGCTTCATGACATCCTGCAGGAGCAGGGGCCAGTCCCTTGGGTGCTCTTAACATTTTATTTGGAAATGTTCTTACATTTACTATCTAACAAAGCTGTGAGCTCCATTGTTGAGTTTTTATGATTTGACATAACCAAAATGTTTAAGTGATCTCTGGAAACGATCATTCAAGATAGATTTCCGACCACATTTCTTCCTGGAAGTTGATGGTTCTACACTGTTCTTCCAGGTTGTAATGATGCATTGGACGGTTCTTGACCCAATTTTAGTGGTTTCAGTAATCTTATTAGATGTTTTCTTTGTTTGATGCAGCCCAATAATCAGAGGAAATGTCTTCACACATGGTTGTTTAAGAAATGAAAATCTATTTACTGCATCAGTTAGTTAAATAACTTGTTTCCATCTGAAACATATAATCACTGCAGTAATTATCCAATGGATGTTTCTGACCTATTTGCTTAGTTAACTCCAGGTGGTGACGTTTCTTTTGACCAGACAGTTTATAAATGTAACATATATACAGTTGTAACGTAAACATGGTATTCTAGATCAACATGTTTCTCACAGAGCAGTTTTCAGATCTGAAGGTGAAGAACGTTTCCTCCATCAACTCCATCATTGTTCATCTCCTCTGACTCTTATATCAGGACACTTACTGAACAACATGAAGGCATCATGTGATTTAACGTCTCATTTACAGTGTTGATAAGTTTATTTTCTCTCGTCCAGCTGAGATGGAACTTTTCCTGAATCCTCTGCAGGACTTCTGTTTCTCAGACAGACGGTGAATGAATAAAATGCAACAAACAAACAACACAATTAACACTGCTGCTGTAAGTCCAGAGTAGAGGGTGATCATTCTCAGACTGACCCCCTTCGGTCTCTCAGGTGTGTCTGTGTCGGGTCTCTCAGGTTCTGGTCGAGCCCTCGCTGCTGTAAAGAGACCAAACAACAGAACAGCTGAAGTTGTGACATATTTCTCAGATACTGTGAGAATGAAGTGAAGGATTGTGGTCGTCCTCAATACTTTTCTTCAGGTTCTTATTGATCAAAAAAGCTGCTGACTTGTTAACCTGTTAATAAAGTTCTACTGACTTCTACTCAACCAACTTACCAGAGACACTGAGCCGACATTCACCAAAGTTCCCACCATACTGTGTCCTCACATCACACAGGTACTGTCCTGAGTCCTCAGTCCTGAGTCTGGACACATGAAGTCTGAGTCGTCCGTCTCTGAGGACGTCTTTGTCCCACTGGACTCGTCCTACAAACTGTTGATCCTGAAACTCTGGGACCTCAACACCTCCACGTAGATGAAACAGGACTGAGACTTTGTGATCAGTTTTCATCTGACAGTAGATATAAAGTGAGTCGGGGGAAGTGTCAGCTGTGGTTGTGAACGTCCATTCCAGTGTGATGTTGTGGTTCTCCTCTGCCTGATAGGAGGTCTGTGTCACATTCACTACAAATGTTCCTGTTGAGGAGACAGAGAGGGAAAGTGAGGAGCAGACACACTGACAGCTTTAACATGGCAGCCTTTAAACTCCATCTCCATGTTTGTGTGGACAGTTTAGTGACGTCTCAGAGCTGCAGAGGCTCATCAACATCAGCTGTTTGCTCACATGTGGGCCACTTTAACTGCTTCATTGAATCACAGTGTCAGAAAGTGAAGCTGTAAACTGACCACAGACACAGTTGAGGCTGATGAGCAGCAGGATCCTGCAGATCATCTTCTCCCTGTGAGAGGAGACAGAGGTGAAGAGTCATGTGATCACAGTTCAGTCCTCACATGTACCACGACCAACATCTACAGTCTGTCTTTAGTCTTCTAAACACTCCTCTGTCTTCATCATCCTCATCATCACACACAAGGACTTCCTGACTGGACACAGTCTGGATGCTAACGCTAAGCTGCTGTGTTGTTCTTCTGACACAAGATGGCGCCAAAAGTCTGTGAACAACAGAGAACACGCGCTGCATGGAGGCAGACAAACAAACCAGGAAGTAAATGCGATAATGTCAGTGATGTAAACAACTAACACTGAAACATTATAAACACATATAAACAATGGGGTGAAGCCAAGATGGCGTCGTAAGTAGGCCTTTTCGAATGTCATCCTCCGAAAATATCGCTGTATGTGACTGTATTACTTGAAACTCGATGAACCTACGATTCCCCAGACCCATTTTGTTTAGTTTATACGAAAAGTGCTCTACAGGTGATATTTCTTCTCTCTTTGATGGGAAAAAAAGCACAAAAAAAAAGAAGCGTGACAGAGCTAGCCTCAGACATCATGGCTGAATTCAGTGATGACGACTCCTCAACTGAAGCTTTAAACTGCTAGCAAAAGTCTTCCTTCCATATTAAGAGCAATTAACAACGGCGACTCGGCAACTCGCGTCATCCTGGAAAAGCTCTCAACCATTGAAGAGTCGTCTCAAGCGACTGCCAAAGCGATGGAAGCTCTCACGGTTACAGTGCAGTCTCTGCTAAATCAGGTAACCACCCACAGCCAGAGAATACAGAAAATTGACTTAGAGTCAGAGAAGCTGCTAAAAGAAAATCTTCAACTAAAGGTAAAACTGATATGCAGAGTCACAGTAGACTGTGGAATCTAAAAATACATGGACTGAAGGAGGAAAACGGGGAGGACATACGACAAATCACAATAAACATTCTCCCCAAAGTGGCACCACAAATTAAAAACAAGATGGCGCTTGCCATGGACATCGTCCATCAATTGGGCATGTGAAAAAGATTGTCTCTCCTCATACAGTCATCATCAGGTTCATCATGCGATTCTACCGAGACATCATTTGGTGGGAAGCGAAAAACTCTGGGTATCTGTGCAACAACAATCTCCACATCAAAGAGGCCTTAACTCCCGAGGATGCAGCTGCCAGAGAGAAACTGTGGCCTTTAGTGAAAAAGGCCAGAGAGGAGAGGAAGAGAGCTTCATTCAGAGGCCTCTTCTCTTACATTGAAGGACAGAAGATCAACTGCTTGGAGGTGAAATGGGGAGGGGAAACAGTTAAAAGTAGAAACGGTTGAATAACTCGCCTGTTATTGTCATGACTTCATTATCGTCTATGCCATATGCTAGTCTTTCATCATTTCATACCTTAACATACTTGCAGAGACTTTTACATATCATCTTGTTGACTTGTTCTTTCTGAATAGACTTGTGATATATTTGATTGACACTGATAACCTTTGCTTGAGACTGTTCAACAGGCCACTTCATGGTCACTGCTGCCGTGTTTTTTGGGGATGGCGCAGTTCATCTAATCTCAGGTTCCTTACTATCACTAAGCTTTCTAGTCTTAGCATTAGTACATTTCTTGTTGTTGTTGTCTTTGTTTTTGTCTGTCCCTTCTTTTGTTTATTTCTTCTGAAAGTCATGCAGAACTTTGAGTTCAACTCACTTAATATTGTCTCCTTAAATGTGAGAGGTCTAACAGACTTCACAGAGAGAAAAGCACTTATTTTATTTTGCAAACACACTGAAGCGGATATGATTTTTCTATAAGAGACTCACTCTGATGAAGCCGATTGCACATTTTGGAAGTCAGAACGGCACAAACCACTCTGCTGGTGTTATGATTTTACTCCACAAGTTTAAAGGGGACATTATTGAATCGGTTACTTCCAGTGAGGGAAGGTGGTTGATACTGATAGTTAATGTTGATAATGTAATGTAATATATATGGTTATAACTCTCATATCTCCAATAGGATCTTCTTCTCTGATCTTGTTAGCAAGATTTTTGAGTTACAAAATAAGTATACAAATGTTCAAATGATTTTAGCAGGTGACTTTAACGAGACCCCTGATAGCCTCATAGACTGATACAGCTGATGAAATATCATCTCTCACTCAGCACAAATGCAAGAATTGGTCGCCCTCTCCTGGATAAAAAATGTAATAATAAATTCATCAGGAATGCTATCCATGCTAAAAAGAAATGTTCTCCACGAGGGAAATTCTTCTTCTGGGACGAGTTAATTGATGATATTGACTGGAAAAAGCAGCTTATTTATTTTGCACCTCTAATAAGATTAAAGAAATACACTTTAACATTTTACACAAAATCTTCCCTTGCAATGCAATGTTATCTAGGTTTATAATAGTAAATGTTTCTGCTGTGATGTGGAGGAATCTATTGCTCATGCATTTTGTGAATGTAATGTTGTGCATGATACTTGGATGGACTTTAGAATCCATTCATCTAACTTTCTTAGTGTCTCATACCAATTCACTAAAAAAGATGCTCTTTCTTCTTTTAGTCATTGTAACAAATCTGTTGAATTTGTAACCAATTTCTTCATTTTCTCTTGTAAGTTCTTTATACACAGACACAAAGCTAAGCTGAAGTTTAATGTGTTTCTACTCAAATTCAACCATCTACTTAAGTCTCTCCGAACTGTAAAAGACAAAAAAATGAAAACTTTTTCTTCAATATTATGACAGCCTGATGAGTGTATAACTTTAATATCTATCTAATAACTATATGATTTTTTCCCTTATTATCAGCGAATGCACAGACTTTATGTAAATTATATTCTCTGCGTGACCAATGTATGTACCTTTTTTTTTTATTAGTTTTCAGTATTTTTAGTTTTTGATTATTATTTCTCCCGATTGTTCTCTGTTTCATGAAATCTGTTTTTGTCTGACCTCATGATTGTAATATTCCTCAGTTGTCAATAAAAAAAAAACAACAACATATAAACAGTGTCTCCATATAAAGTCATGAGACAACAACTGCAAATAAACAGCAACATGACTGAATTTGTCATCATGTGTCTCATAGTTGAACATGTCCTCTATAGAGCCAGTGTTTAGATTCAAGAATTAAATGTTTTGTTTCCACAAGATGTTCAGTTAAAGCTGTTTCTGTATAAAGTCCATCATCCAGCTGACTGATCCCAGAGAGCATGTCTCACACATCACTGGTGACAACTGGTTAGAAAGAGAAAGAACCAGAAGTGATAGAGAACATGAAGATGAGCTCTTATTTCACCTTCATGTACAAAAGATCCATCAGGATGTTCTGGAGGCTTTTTGTCAGCAGTAAACTGTCTGTATATTTATACATTATTAAAGTAATTGGTGCTTTTTAAACGGTTTAATAGACAAAATATAATATCAAACTTTTAGTTAATTATCATTGAAATCCTGGTTTGTCTCCACTGAGTTAAATTAAATAAATACATATATGAGTTTGTGAGTCTTCAGTCATTAGAGGATGAAGAATGAGAACAAGTCTTCGTCACGTGGGATCAAAGATGGTGAACACAAACACACTGACTGACTGTCATGTGAGGAGAATAACTCAGCTAACTTAGTCTAACACAGACTGACTGCACACACGATCACAGACTCGTTTATATCGACATCAGTAAAATATAAATTAGAGAAACAAATGTAGCTCTGTATGTTAGTCAACTAACTAACGACCTTGTTGAAGACGTTTTCCCTCTCATCCAGAGTCTGCAGGAAACACGTCCAGCTCCAACGACTCAGCACTTCAACGAGCCATTAACCTGATGTGTGACAACTTTCAACAACGGGTTCGGACTGACACGTTCAGACTTCAGTCGTTTGCAATGAATTATGTGTGACAGCTCGAATTACACAATTATGTGTATGCAAAAGCATCTGCTGTTTGCCCATTATACATACAAGAAACGCACGATAATTATGAGCGGATCTTTCAAGTTGAAAAACAATCTCAACTCATACAGGTAGCGCTGTCTGCCACAAGACACTCCCTCAGACAACTTCAGATGAAGCTTATCTGATAGATGATTCCCGTAAGTGACTGGGTGTGGCGTATCAGAAGGTGGTGTCCTATACACAGCCAAAGTGTTGTGACTCTCTGACTGTGTTCTGGTGTAATGTTTCCTGCACAGCTTCAGAGTGAAATCACAGTTTGTCTCCTCTCCATCTTCCTCTCATATATATCTATCTGTGTGTGAAGCATCAGAGTTAAATCATAAAGAAGCTGTAGATGTTTCTCTTCTCTCCACAGAACACAGTGCATGATGGGAAACACTCCACTTTTCTCCTGATGGAAACAAGTTTGATCTGAAGTTTTATCTATGTTTAGATGTAACTTCATGATTTTAATTGAACTGTTGATTTTGATCACTGTCGGCTGAATGAACAAGAGCATAGGCAGCGACAAACTGACTCTTATTACACACAAACATCTGAATGTTTGTGTGTAATGTTGAATTTAAGAGAAAGCATTAGTGAGTCAGAATGTGTTGTAGTCTGCTTCACTGTCTGTTCTAGCAGCAGCTGAAGATAATATTGTGTACTGGAAGATTACAGCTACTGTGTTTAGTCCAGTTAGTGCTTTATTAACTACTGTTGGTTAATACAGACTGTGTGAGGAAATAAAGCCTCTGTGAACACAACATCTCTTCTCAGAGACAGAACCACCTGCCCTTCAGCAACCTGAAGCTGCTCCACTGTGACCGTGTGCGTGTGTGGCACTATTGAATCTGCGCTCCTGCTCTGTAGCAGGTTCACCAGCGGGGTTATTAGGTATTCCGTTATTTAGTTGTCATATTTTATATTACAAAAAAAAGTTATCAGTAAAAATGTTTATTAATTACATCGTTTTATTTTGTTTTATTCGTTTTAAGAATCCGTTTTAATCTGTTCTAAACTGCTTATGCTTAATGACAGCTGAGGTTTATTTAATAATTGTTTTCAGACTCAGACATATTTGGCTGTGCTGCACCGCAAATCCACAGACTCAGATTTGCGTACACGAGCTCAGAGCTGACGTGAGATCTGATCGTAGCTTCCGCTCAAGTCCAAACTGATAAATGCCGAAGTTTGCGTGGAAATGGTCGCACGCACGTTTTTCTGCCGTACCTTCATTTGATAAATGAGGGCCATTGTGTGTACAAGTCCATGAGTTTCACACACAAACACACACACAAATAAGGCGTAAAGACACTGTGCGTCTTATTTACAGTAAGATCACTGAGCAGCGACACTGACTCACAATGATAATAAGAGAATGATTAGTTTTCATACGCTGTTTAAAAGTGTTTCTGTGTAAAGTCCCTCACACAGACTGATCCCAGTGACGACTGGTTCAACAGTGAAAGTTCTTATTGTCACATTACAGATGATGAAGGTTGTTTAAAGTAAAATAGATCTCATGGTCGGGACACCAACCATCAGTTCTCACTGATGAACACAAACTCAACCTTCAGTGAAAGAGTTCAGTGTTTGATGTGACAGCAGTCAAAGCTGTGAAGCTCTCAGTCAGAGTCTTATTTCACCTTCATGTACAAAAGATCCATCAGGATGTTCTGGAGGCTTTCTGTCAGCAGTAAACTGTCTGTATATTTATCAGTGTTGAGAATAACGGTGTTAGAATAAACAGCGTTACTAACGGCTTTACTTTCTTTCAGTAACGGGTAATCTAACTAACTACTTTAATAGTAGAGTAATTCCGTTACTAACTCAGTTACTTTTTGGGAGAAGTATTAGTAACTAAAACTAATTACATTTTAAAAGTAACGTTCCCAACACTGATGTTTATACATTATTAAAGTAACTAATGATTTTAAAACAGTTCAAAAGATAATAGATCAAAATGTATAAATATCTATAAATGTTAAACTTTCAGTCAATCATAGTTGAAATTCTGGTTTGTCTCCGCTGAGTTTAATTAAATAAATACATACATGAGTTTGTGAGTCTTCAGTCAATAGAGGACGAAGAATGGCAAGTCATCATTGTGTGAGAACACAAATGGTGAACACAAACACACACACACAAACGACTCTGAAGTTCACACTCATGTACAGATCACAAACACAAAGACTGTCTTAAGACACGATCATCAACTTTTTCACATCGACTTCAGTAAAGTTTAATTTTACACCCAACAAAAATAGTAAATACAAATGTGGAGTTGATATTAATATCCAAGACATACATCAGAACAAGTGCTGTATCTTTCTCAACTAGACTAAATTCAAAATGCTTTACCTCTCATCCAGGAGTCTTCAAGAAACACGTCTAGCTCCAACAACTCAGCACTTCGATTCGTCAGTAACTTCGTATGTTACAACCTTCATCATCCGTCTCAAACACACCAGTTTCACGGTTTTCCTGTAAAACCTGACAAAATGGTCTGAAGTAAACACTTTCACAATGGCATACCTCCACCACTGATTTTCCAGTCCTACCCACATTGAGGTTGTGCAGTGATCACATTTTATCTAGCGATCTACAGACGCGATTAAAGCAGCACAGCAGAATGGTGCAAGAAGGAGCTTGTTAGAATACACATCCCACTACGTCACTGTGTTGTAGTGTAAAGTTTCCTGCGCAGCTTCAGAGTGAAATCACAGTTTGTCTCCTCTCCATCTTCCTCTCATATATATCATTCTGTGTGTGAAGCATCAGAATTAAATCATAACAGCTGCAGATGTTTCTCTTCTCTCCACAGAACACAGTGCATGATGGGAAACACTCCACTTTTCTCCTGATGGAAACAAGTTTGATCTGAAGTTTTATTTACCTTTAAATGTAACTACATGATTTTAATTTAACTATTTATATTTAGCACTATAGCGTCAAATGAACAAGGTTGTAGACAGCAACAAACTGACTTTTTTTTACAAACAAACATCTGAATGTTTGGTTTAATGCTGAATTTAAGAGAAAGCACCAACCATTCATTAATAAGTTGATTGATTGATTGATTGAGTCAGAATGTGTTGTAGTCTGCTTCACTGTCTGTTCCAGCAGCAGCTGAAGATAATATTGTGTACTGGAAGATTACAGCTACTGTGTTTAGTCCAGTTAGTGCTTTATTAACTAGTGTTGGTTAATACAGTATGTGTGTTTATCATCATGTTGTGTTGTCACACAGACTCAGGATAAATACAGTGTACACACACACACACACACAACTGATACCTACATACACTGTGCTCCTCTTCAACTCTCTCACTCAGGTTCACTTTAACTGTAACACAAAAATATATACTTATATTTAGATATATAGCTACCTCAAGAGTATAATAACCCTTTTGTGTATCTGCTGAAGGAACATTAGTATTCCTTTTTAGGCTACATGCAGATGTACTGACACTGTACTTACTTGGTATCGGATCAATACCAAAATTTGCAGTATCACCCGCCCCTAAGATACATATATGAGTTAGTGAGTCTTCAAGTCTTTAGAGGACGAAGACCGAGAACAAGTCCTCGTGATGTGAGAGCACAAATGGTGAACACAAACACACTGACTGACTGTCTGTGTGGAGGAGAAGATTGCTTCACACTCATGATCAAAAACACAAAGTCTTAAGACACAATCATCAACTTTTTCTCATCAAGAAGTTAAATTGGTGTAAATTTTGCACCAAAAAAATATTAAAAACAAATATAAACGTAGAGTTGATATTAATATCAAAGATGTACATCAGAACAACATTATAAATAAGTTCTGTATGTTAGTCAACTAGACTGAGTTCAAAATGTTTTACCTCTCATCCAGAGTCTTCAGATAACACGTCCAGTTCCAACAACTCAGCACTATGTTACAACCTTCATCATCGGTCTCACACACTCATCTGTGTCCAGTTTGACAGTGTAGTAGGATAGTAGGACAGTTTTACTGTGGTATCCTCACTCGCCTGTTCTCTGTTGAATGTTACGCTGCTGAGTTTTGGACACAGTCATCTTTTCAGATCTGTCTCTGCAGACGGCAGGAAGCGTGACGGGAGGAACTTGTTGACACACGTCTGACTTCGAGTTTGAGCTGCAGTTTTATTAATGTTTAGATTTAACTACATGATTTTGTTTGACCATATTCATGGTTAATACTGTATTGTGAGCTGAATGAATAATGTGTTGTAGAAAGTGTTTCTTGCAGTTTTGACATTTCCTCTTAATGCAATAACTCTTAAAATTGAGTGTTTTTGTCTGGTGAGTTGACGAGAAGCATTTTACTGTAGTTATCTGACTGTATGTGTAAAATGTGACATGTTACCTTCAGTATGTTTTGTTCTTTAATACTTGTGGTGTAAATGTTGAGGTGAAAACAGCTGAGTGAGTTCATCAGCTGCTGGGAGGTCAGAAACTCTTCAGACATGGAAGCAGTCAGGCTGAATTTAAACACGAAGAACTGACACTTTAATATGAAAACAAACAGAGGAATGTTTTGAATTCAATTTACTGCAACGTCCAAATAGTTAACAATATGTTGTAGTGTTTCTCTGAGTTTATACAGTCTCAAAATTGACCACTTTCTCCGGAAGCAGACTATGACACTCAAGAATCGTTGATGCTTTCCTTTAAATTCGGCATTAAAACATTCAGATGTTTGTTTCTTTGTGAAAAAAAAGAAGAAGAAAGAGTCAGTGGCCTCTTCCTGCAACTCTTCCCCTTGTGTCGGTTCATCACTGTCGGATACATTTAAAGAGAAATAAAACCTCACATCAAACTTCCATGAGGAATAAAGTGGAGTGTTTCCCATCATGCACTGTGTTCTGTGGAGAGAAGAGAAACATCTGCAGCTTCTTTATGATTTAATTCTGATGCTTCACACACAGATAGATATATATGAGAGGAAGATGGAGAGGAGACAAACTGTGATTTCACTCTGAAGCTGTGCAGGAAACTGTAAACCAGAACACAGTGAAGTAGTCAGAGCAGTGTGTCTGTGACGTGAAATCAATAATTATATATGTACTATGTCAACATTGGTTGAGTAATCATTTCCACTAGAAAGCAGAATGTATACTCTGATGAAAGTGTAGAAAACTGCTTCTGTATTTCTTATTTTCATTATCAGATATTACTGTTTGTTGTGTGATTATTCCTATGATCTGAGCAGCATGTTGTGGTGTACAAGTTCCCAAGCAACTTTTAGTTGTTTTAGTTGATTTCTTCCATCTTCCTCATATGAATCTGTATGTGAAGCATCAGAATTAAACAAGTGTGATTTAACTCTGATGATTCAGACACATATCTATATATTAAGGAGGACGATGGAGAGGAGAGAATATAAACTGTATTCTACAAATAGAAGAGTTGATCAGAGTAAAGCAGGAAGTCCGTTGTTGACGTGAAAGTGCAATAAAGTGATGTAAATATATGTCGAGGACAACATGACCGTGTGATCTGAACCTGAACATCTGATCTGGAATCTTATAAAGCAGAATGGATTTGGCAAGAAAGTGAAAAACATCAAATCCTGGTGTTTGTTGGACACTACAGTGTTTATCAGAGAGGGAAATAACAGACAGTGAACTCATCACTGCTTCCACAATGACAGGACACTTCAGTCAGCTGTGTGAGGGACATTCTACCAGGAACATCATGTCGACTTGTAGAAATCGTGTGTGAGAAGGTTTAATTGATGAAAGTAAACAGAGTCAGTGCTGATCCCGGGTCAGTCCTACGAGGACAGGAGCGACCCAACCGCGTCTGTCGTCTTGAAGAACACAAACAGCAACAACAAGAGACACAGAAACACAGAGACTGTGTGACTGTGTGCAGCCGTGTGCTCTATTCATCTGTTTGTACCCACCCAGATGTAGAGTGAGCTGCCAGTCAGACTGCAGAGGGAACCAATCACTGCACAGGAAGCCCCACACCTGTTACCCAGCGTGAAGGGGGCGGGGCTCATTTATAAACTGCACAGAGGGACCAAGTTGCTCAGTCAGTCATCAGAGCAGCTGCTTCTTCCACAGAGGACGGAAGTGGCTTCTCTCCTTCTTCGAGGAAGCAGACATGATCTGACAGCAACGAGGCCACAAACAAACATCTGAATGTTTTTAATGTCGAATTTACAAGAAAGCATCAATGATTCATGTGTGTTGTCGTCTGTTTCTGGAGAAAGTCACTGAACATTAAGAAAGTGATCAACTTTGCTACTTGTTGCATTAAGAGAAACTATATGAACTCTGAGAAACTCTGTCTACAACATATTATTAACAAAGTGGATCTTTTTGTTAACTCGACTCACAATACAGTGCTAATAATTAGTAGGTCAATTAAAATCATGTAGTTACATTTAAAGAGAAATAAAACTTAAGATCAAACTTGTTTCCCATCATGTACTTTTTTCTGTGGAGAGAAGCGAATAATCTGCAACATCTTTACAGCTTTCATATGAAGCCCTTTACTGAACTGGAAACAAACTGTTATCAGTTAGGTCCAAGCTTCTGATGAGTATCACTTACCTAAACAGAAATTAAATTCATTCCAGGTGACTCTGCAGAAGTGACAAGCCTCAACATGTCACACACCAGGGTAGAACCTCTCTCCAAAGTCAGACACAGTCCACATGTTTCACTTCACAGCCACACTGCTCTGACTACTTCACCGTGTTCTGGTTTACAGTTTCCTGCACAGCTTCAGAGTGAAATCACAGTTTGTCTCCTCTCCATCTTCCTCTCATATATATCTATCTGTGTGTGAAGCATCAGAGTTAAATCATAAAGAAGCTGCAGATGTTTCTCTTCTCTCCACAGAACACAGTGCATGATGGGAAACACTCCACTTTTCTCCTGATGGAAACAAGTGTGATATGTAGTTTTATCTATGTTTAAATGTAACTGTATGATTTTAATTGACATATTACATGATTACCATGTTAATGACTGTTCAGTGTTTGATGACGTCACATCTGATCCAGAGCAGGTTGTGAGCAGTAAAAAGTCTCTGAGGCTTCATGTTGTTGTAGAAGAAGTCTTCAGTGGACTGGAGGACTCTCTGTCTGATGACTGAGCTCAACTACAACTGAGTCTCATATATATGTGACTGTTCTCTTCTCAGTCTGGTTCTGACCTCTGTCTGTTCAGACCTGAAGAGGATCTTTAACTGGACCTAAACCTGCAGTCTTCACCACTGTGATGTCACTGGTCATTAACGTGGCCTGTAAAGCAGTTTGTAACTGACTTCACTTCATGTTTTCTCAAGAAGACTCAGAGAGACTTTGTGTCAGACTGGAAACACAAAGCCATGTGTTGGAAAATCACCTGCAGGCCTACAAACAGTACATGTCATGTTTTATAAGACTCTTTAATAAAGTGTAAGATATTGTCAGCTGTCATTAAGGTGAAGAAACCAAGAGCAACACACTCTTTATGTTCCACTGATCCTCCTCTTCCTGCACAGACTGAGAGTAAATCAAAGTGAAGCTCACAGCTGATGATGTATCTGATCTTCTCTGCAGCAGCAGCAGCAGCAGCAGCAGCTGATCCACATGTTGTCACAGGTTGGTAACCACTGGAGCCCCCTGCTGACATTAATACATGACTGCAGCTGAGGAGGCTTCATTTTACTCTCATGTTAGATGTCTTCAGGAACAACAACAAGCAGACTCTCCTGAATAAAGTAGAAATCCTTTATCTTTAACACCAGTGTTAACAAATCACAGCTTTTCAAACACAACAAAGTGAACATTACAAAATACATGGAACAAAATACAAAATAGAAACAGGATATAAAGGGGTTTCATGTGTCAGGTAATATATTTTCATATAAAAATATATTTTCTTTTCATGTTTATATGAAACTAAATGATAACATGTTAGTAAAAAAACAACTGCTCTCATATTATTAGACTTATTTGCAATTTGTTGATATAAAATATATAAAGACATCACTTCCTGTGTGTCTGTAACATCAAACAACAAGCAGGTCAGTTCAGCTGAAGCTTCATGGCATCCTGCAGGAGTCCAGTACAGGAGAGATGAATCATGATGTCATATTTACATATTATATTAATACATCATGTAGAAAAAATATAAATATAACATTTGTTAGTGTTGTGTCGGTCACGAACGCGTCGTTCGAAAGAACAAATCTTTTTAGTGAACGGGGTGAGCGGAATCACTTCATGAACTGATTCGTTCCTTTCTCAGTTCAGTTGAGCTCAGCCGGCCGGGAGTGGAACTGCCGCGACTCACTCAGAGAACTGTGAGGAGGTGATTCACGTTCACGCTGTGATTCGTTCATGATTCGCGAACCTACAGCACACAGAGAACTGTCGCTGAGGACGTGATTCTCGTTCATGTTCTGTGCTGAAAGTGGCGCTGTGTCAGTCACTCACTCAGTCAGGGCAGAAGAGCTGATTCACGTTCAGTAACCGTACAGCTAAAACTAGCGCTGTGTTGCTAACATCTGAGTAGCATCATGTTAAGTGATTTTACTGTGCACAGAGGACACTTTCACCGTGTAATAATATTAGTGCATGTATACCACTCAAAGCAGCGCTGCATCTCCCGCGAATGATTGTGTACTATAGTCCGTGAACGCACCGTCCCTCAGTAAGTGAACGTAAACCTCAGGGCTGATTAATGAACTGAATGACGGATCGTTTGGCTGCTTATCAGTTCAGGGAGTTGGAGAGCACTGAACGATTCGGTGAACGAATCTTTTGAACAAATTATTTTAATGAACGGATTCTAGAGATTCAGTACAGTAAAAGGAAATGCTGTTCCCATCACTACATTCTGTCTGGCCTCAAATAAAGTCTCACACTGTAATATTTGGTTGAACCACCTTTAGCTTTGATTACAGCCAGTTTCTCTGTGGCATCGTTCTGATCAGCTGATCAATGTCACAACATTTCTTTCCGTCCAGAGTTGCTTTAATTGTTCACCAACATCTTGTGTTGATGATGGGAGAGTCAAGCTGCTGTGTGAAGTCTCAACACATCCTGGAACACAGTGTGTCATCAGGGAAGAAGAAGAGCACTGATGGAAAAGCCTGCTCATTCAGTATATTCAGGTAGTCAGCTGACCTGACCAACTGAATCAACCCCAGATCATAACATGGCCCCAACAGGCAGCTACAGTAGACACTAAGCATGATGGGTACATCACTTCATCTGCCTCTCTGCTGACCCTGATGCTCCCATCACTGTGGAACAGGGTCAATCTGGACTCATCAGACCACATGACCTTCTTCCATCCACTCCAAAGTCCAATCTTTATGATCCAGAGCAACTGAAGCCTTTTTTCCAGTTAGCCTCACTGATAAGTGTTTTCTAGATCCAGTCCCTTGAGTGCTCTTCACATTTTGTGTGGAAATGTTCTTACTTTCACTATCAAACAAAGCTGTGAGCTCTATTGTTGAGTTTTGATTTAACTAAAACATTTAAGTGATCTCTGGTTACGATCATTCAAGATAGTTTTCCGACCACATTTCTTCCTTGAAGTTGATGGTTCTACACTGTTCTTCCAGATTTTAATAATGCATTGGACATTTCTTGACCCAATTTTAGTGGTTTCAGTAATCTCATTAGATGTTTTCTTTGTTTGATGCAGCCCAATAATCAGAGGAAATGTCTTCACACATGATTGTTTAAGAAATGAAAATCTATTAATCAGTTAGTTAAATAACGTGTTGCCATCTGAAACATATAATCACTGCAGTAATTATCCAATGGATGTTTCTGACCTATTTGCTTAGTTAACTCCAGGTGGTGACGTTTCTTTTGACCAGACAGTTTATAAATGTAACATATATACAGTTGTAACATAAACATGGTGTTCTAGATCAATACGTTTATCATTGTATGTATCATTATTTATCTCCTTATATCAGGACACTCACTGAACAACATGAAGGCACCATGTGTTTTAACCATCTCATTTACAGTGTTGATAAGTTTATTTTCTCTCATCCTGCTGAGATGGAACTTTTCTTAAATTCTCTGCAGGACTTCTGTTTCTCAGATGGACGGTGAATAAATAAAAGGTAACAAACAACCAACACAACTAACACTGCTGCTGCTGTCAGTCCACAGTAGAGGACGATCATTCCCGGACTAACCCCCGTCTGTCTCTCAGGTGTGTCTGTGTCAGGTCTCTCAGGTTCGGGTCGATCCCTCGCTGCTGTAAAGAGACCTGTCAACACACACATTGAGACAGTGACAGAAAAGTTGGGATTCATACACTCCTGACAGATGCAAGTACAAGAAATGGACAGTATGCTTAGTCCTGAAATGATTCTGAAATATATCAAAGCTCTGCCTGCTGCATTGTGTTCGCCATGAATTCATTAAAAGAGTGTTAAATCATTATTTTAAGGTGTTGGAGGAGGAAGTGAAGAGGAAATGGCAACACGTGTGTGTGTGTGAAAAAGAGGAAGTGTTACACTCAAGGCTCTGTCTGTCATTCTGTCTCTGATGATCATTTTTGATCAAGTATCAACTTTGCAAGGTAGAGGGATGTGTAATGGGTTAACCATGATTCAAAACAATGTGTTGAAGTTCACGAATCTAATGAAAATCTGTAAAGAAATGGTGTTGAGCTGAGGCCACGAGAAAGTGTTAAAGAACTGATCACGTCAATATGAGGACAAGAGGAAAGGCCTCGCCTCGGCCTCGAGAACAAGACGATTATCTCGTAACGAAGCGTTATAAAATCGTTAGCCGTCATCAAGGGTTTACTAGTCATTGAACGGAGAGATGCTGAGAAAATGACGTATTAAGGACATAAAACCAAGCCACCGTCCGAAGCAAAAGAGCCTTGAAGAAACATCTGAGACGGAGAATGTGAGCAGCCTAAACATTGCAGAAATGACGCCAAGAAATCTTCAGCAGAAACAGACGAAGGAATTAAGAGCACAACGGATTAACCATTTTCGCCAACATGCTGTGGATTACAATTTGTATACTGGAGTACTTTTGTTCACTCTGCTGGCGTGAAGTTTGGTCTTTGGAGAAATTGAGAGACCTCGGGCTGGGTTGTGATTTGCCTCAAGGACTTGGACTTTCAGCAGGAAGGAAAAGGCAAGCCATGGATAGACCTGACCCTCTCCATCTCACCTACATATATGTATTTCTAACCAGGCCTCAGCTCTCTAAGATTAATTAGTTACTTAAAGTATTGTGATTTATAAATAAGGATTTTTGATAATGATTGATAGTAATTGAAACAAGTATTGCGCTGTATGCTTTGCCCTTGCTTGAGTCTATGCAATAAAACCTACATAATATAGTTAAAGTTAAAGTTGTGGACATTGATTTTATGTCTCTTTGATTGGAAGTAAAATTCAGGTGTTGGGTGTGCATAATATCTTAAAGGTTCTTAAAGGTTACTCTAGCCTACCAAATTGAAACAGCTCCTTAGGGTTTACCAAAAGCCCTTAAAATCCAACCTACCACCATACCAAGTGCACTGATCATTTTGAGGAGAGCTGCTATAACGGGTTAGGGTTAGACTCAAGGGCTATTCATGTCAGAGGCCAAACTAGAGGAAGCAGGTTAGACGTTCGGATTCAGGCAGCTAGAAGCGAGGCCGATCTCCTCACCACCAGCATAAAAAATCTCTATTTAAATTGCCAGTTTTTAAGCAACCTCTTGTAGGTTTAGGGATCTAACCCTTTAAACGGAGAGATGGTCGACTGCCTCCTGGACAGAGGTAAAACTCAGGATCTAACTGACCAAACAACAGAACATAGTTGTGACATATTTCTCAGATACTGTGAGAATGAAGTGAAGGATTGTGGTCTTTCTCAATACTTTTCTTCAGGTTCTTATTGATCCAAAAATGTTCTACTGACTTCTACTCAACCAACTTACCAGAGACGTTGAGCTGACATTCACTATAGTTCCCACCATAGTTTGTCCTCACATCACACAGGTACTGTCCTGAGTCCTCAGTCCTGAGTCTGGACACATGAAGTCTGAGTCGTCCGTCTCTGAGGACGTCTTTGTCCCACTGGACTCGTCCTACAAACTGTTGATCCTGAATCTCTGGGACCTCAACACCTCCACGTAGATGAAACAGGACTGAGACTTTGTGATCAGTTTTCCTCTCACAGAAGATAAAAATGAAGTCTGTGGAAGTGTCAGCTGTGGTTGTGAACGTCCATTCCAGTGTGATGTTGTGGTTCTCCTCTGCCTGATAGGAGGTCTGTGTCACATTCACTACAAATGTTCCTGTTGAGGAGACAGAGAGGGAAAGTGAGGAGCAGACACACTGACAGCTTTAACATGGCAGCAGCCTTTAAACTCCATCTCCATGTTTGTGTGGACAGTTTAGTGACGTCTCAGAGCTGCAGAGGCTCATCAACATCAGCTGTTTGCTCACATGTGGGCCACTTTAACTGCTTCATTGAATCACAGTGTCAGAAAGTGAAGCTGTAAACTGACCACAGACACAGTTGAGGCTGATGAGCAGCAGGATCCTGCAGATCATCTTCTCCCTGTGAGAGGAGACAGAGGTGAAGAGTCATGTGATCACAGTTCAGTCCTCACATGTACCACAACCAACATCTACAGTCTGTCTTTAGTCTTCTAAACACTCCTCTGTCTTCATCATCCTCATCATCACACACAAGGACTTCCTGACTGGACACAGTCTGGATGCTAATGCTAAGCTGCTGTGTTGTTCTTCTGACACAAGATAGCACCAGTGGTTACAGTGTCCACCATCAGCAGGAAACATGACAACATGTGGATTCAGCTGCAGACAACAACATGTAGCTGCCACATGAAACACTGCAGAACCAGTGCTGCTCCTACACACACATGGAAGTTGTGTATCTGGAACATGGTGACATGTTGTCAGTGTTTAACACTGATACATCACAAACACATATAAACAGCGTCTCCATATAAAGTCATGAGACAACAACTGCTAATAAACACAAACAGGCTCCTGTTGTTGTTGTCAGGTCTCAGTAACAACAACAAGTGGACATGATGTTTCTGTTATAATGTCCCTCAGACAGCTGACTGATCCAGCTGATGTGAACAGACACAGAGGAGATGCTATCAGATATGATGAGAAGCAACAAAGTGTTTACTCTGTCGTGGGGAAAGATTACATGAATAGGCATTAATGATAAACCTGTTTGGCATGCATGAATGTTTTGTCTTTACAAACAATGGGCCTCATTCATGAACCGTTCTTACGAACAAATTTGTTCTTAAGTCCTAAGTTCCACTTTGGAAGATTTTACGAAGATTGTGGCATTCATGAATTTTTTCTTAGATAAGAACAAATCCTACGAACACTCAGGAGTACTCTTACGCACATTTCAGTGCCGAAATGTTGGCACTGTGTGTTTTCATCTCTTGTGTAGTTCAATAAAATGCAATATTACAGTGATAATTCTGTCATATTTATTCATTTATTTCTTTAATTTCATTTTTTTGGTAATTTACAAAGATTTTAAATTCTAAAATAAATTAAATGTGCTAATGATTTAAGATAAATCAAGTAAATTGGAAACATGCCATCAATTAGTAACCCCCCCACCCAATTTATACGTGGCATTTCTCCATCCAAGGCCCGCAAAACATGGCATATATATTGCTCCTTTCTTCAATGTAAGAACACAGCTGCGAACAATTCTGAGGCTCACGAACGAGTTGGTGAATCTGATGTAGGGTTTTCTTAAGGAACCTCTTAAGAACAACTTGAGAAGGAATCTAAGAAGATTCTTAAGAAGATATTGGTGAATGAGGCCCATTGTTTGTCAACTTTCTTTTACTTATCTATTCACTCCTTGAAAAACATCTTTGAACCCATTTAAGAAACAAAGAAGGAATTTAACAATCAAACTGTTCTGAATACTGCTGCTTGTTCTGGTGTAAAGATTACGAAAAACACTCCACTTTTCTCCTCATGGAAACAAGTTTGATCTGAACTTTTATTTATCTTTAAATGTAACTACATGATTTTAATTGACCTGTTACGTCAGCAACAACAAGGTTGTAGACAGAGACAAACTGACTCTTTTTACAAACAAACATCTGAATGTTTGTAATGTTGAATTTAAGAGAAAGCATCAGTGAGTCAGAATGTGTTGTAGTCTGCTTCACTGTCTGTTCTAACAGCAGCTGAAGATAATATTGTGTACTGGAAGATTACAGCTACTGTGTTTAGTCCAGTTAGTACTTTATTAACTAGTGTTGGTTAATACAGTATGTGTGATTATCATCATGTTGTGTTGTCACACAGACTCAGGATAAATACAGTGTACACACACCACACACACACACACACACACACACACACACACACACACACACACACACACACACACACACACACACACACACACACACGTCACTGGACATTAAGAAAGTGATCAACTTTGACACGTGTTGTGTTAAGAGAAACTGTATGAACTCTCAGTCTACAACATGTTGTCAACAAGGTGGATCTTCTTGTTAACTCGACTCACAATACAGTGGTAATAATTAATGGTTCAAATCAAATCATGTAGTTACATTTAAAGAGAAATAAAACTTCAGATCAAACTTGTTTCCCATCATGCACTGTGTTCTGTGGAGAGAAGAGAAACATCTGCAGCTTCTTTATGATTTAACTCTGATGCTTCACACACAGATAGATATATACCAGAGGAAGATGGAACAAGAACAACTAAAACAACTTCAGTATCACGTTGAAGCTGCTCAGGAACCTGTACACAACAACATGCTGCTGTGTTCGGGGGATATGACCTGATAGCAATTGCTTCTATATGTTATAGAATCAGTAGGTGGCAGCTGTTATTCAGAGTGCTGTGTCTAGTGCCAGTAGACAGTACTGAGAATTGTGCCAGTTGGCTGACACTTGTGTCAGGACAGATAAAATTATTGTATTATTCCCCTGCAAGCTTGGTCCTGTTCTGTGTATTCCAGTAATTCCTGGTGGTACTGTCAGAAACAACAGGAGCCAGGCCCTGACTCTCCTTTATACCACTATGTGTTCTTCAGATAGAAGAAGAGATAGGAGTCCCTCCCTTCTTCAGAATTTCTGTAGAACTTGCATTACTGGAAGTTTACAGTGATAACACCGACATTATGGCGACAGTATGAATTGACCTAAGTGAATTTTGGCAAACCGTGCCTATCAGAATTAGGCCTTCTGTCCCCCCCCCCCCAAAAAAAATCACAAACAAACAATACCTGGTGTTATTTTACTGCTCCATCTTCAAGATTGCCTTGTTCTAGTTATGCACACAGCCACAAACAGCCGCACACACCCAAACGCACACTGTCGGACGTCACTTTTCATACTTTATGAACAATCATTTAACAAGTGTGTGGAAATGTAACAGGGTAGACCTGTATCAGTAACAGATGTGGTGCATTTTGTGGTGTGTGTGTGTGCAGTGATTTCATGGTGATGGGCCAACCTGAAACAGGTGTGCTGAGCATGACTGCAGCCAGCTTAACTACCCCCACACACACTCTCCTCGAGTCTCCTTCTGCTCTTCTCTGTGACAGTGTGTGGTGTGTGACGTGGGCTGGAGTAGTCGTAACTACCATTGAGGACACCGAGGTCATGTCCTCGGTATTTTTTCTCCATCCATCCATCCATCCATTTTCATCCGCTTATCCGGGGCCGGGTCGCGGGGGCAGCTGCCTGAGCAGGGACACCCAGACTTCCCTCTCCCCGGACACTGCCTCCAGCTCTTCCGGGAGGACCCCAAGGCGTTCCCAGGCCAGCTGGGCGACATAGTCACACCAGCGTGTCCTGGGTCTTCCTCGGGGCCTCCTCCCGGAGGGACATGCCAGGAACACCTCCCGAGGGAGGCGTCCCGGGGGCATCCGAAACAGATGCCCGAGCCACCTCAGCTAGCTCCTCTCGATGTGGAGGAGCAGCGGCTCTACTCTGAGCTCCTCCCGGGTGACAGAGCTCTTCACCCTATCTCTAAGGGAGCGCCCTGCCACCCTGCGGAGGAAACTCATTTCGGCCGCTTGTATCCGGGATCTTATTCTTTCGGTCATGACCCAAAGTTCATGGCCATAGGTGAGGGTCGGAACGTAGATTGACTGGTAAATCGAGAGCTTCGCCTTTCGGCTCAGCTCTCTCTTCACCACGACGGACCGATACAAAGCCCGCATTACTGCGGCCGCTGCACCGATCCGTCTGTCAATCTCACGCTCCATCCTTCCCTCACTCGTGAACAAGACCCCAAGATACTTAAACTCCTCCACTTGAGGCAGGAACTCTCCTCCCACCTGGAGGGAGCAGGCCACCTTTTTCCGGTCGAGAACCATGGCCTCGGATTTGGAGGTGCTGATTCTCATCCCAGCCGCTTCGCACTCGGCTGCAAACCGCCCCAGGACATGCTGGAGGTCCTGGCTCGAAGGAGCCAACAAGACCACATCATCCGCGAAAAGCAGAGATGAGATCCATTGGCTCCCGAACCAGATCCCCTCCGGCCCGTGGCTGCGCCTAGAAATTCTGTCCATAAAAGTAATGAACAGAACCGGTGACAAAGGGCAGCCCTGCCGGAGTCCAACATGTACTGGGAACAGGTCTGACTTACTGCCGGCAATGCGAACCAAGCTCCTGCTCCGGCAGTACAGGGACCGTACGGCCCTTAACAGAGGGCCCCCGACCCCGTACTCCCAGAGCACCCCCCACAGTATGCCACGAGGGACACGGTCGAATGCCTTCTCCAAGTCCACAAAACACATGTGGACTGGTTGGGCAAACTCCCATGAACCCTCGAGCACCCTGCGGAGGGTATAGAGCTGGTCCAGTGTTCCACGGCCAGGACGAAAACCGCATTGTTCCTCCTGGATCCGAGGTTCGACTATCGGCCGAATTCTCCTCTCCAGTACCCTGGAATAGACTTTCCCGGGGAGGCTGAGGAGTGTGATCCCCCGATAGTTGGAACACACCCTCCGGTCCCCCTTTTTAAATAGGGGGACCACCACCCCGGTCTGCCAGTCCAGAGGCACTGTCCCCGACTGCCACGCGATGCTGCAGAGACGTGTCAGCCAAGACAGCCCCACAACATCCAGAGACTTGAGGTACTCAGGGCGGATCTCATCCACCCCCGGTGCTTTGCCACTGAGGAGCTTACGGACTACCTCAGTGACTTCGGCTTGGGTGATGGATGGGTCAACCTCTGAGTCCCCAGCCTCTGCTTCCTCTATGGAAGGCGTGTCAGCGGGATTGAGGAGATCCTCGAAGTATTCCTTCCACCGCCCGACGATGTCCCCAGTCGAGGTCAACAGCTCCCCACCTCCACTGTAAACAGTGTTGGTGGAGGACTGCTTCCCCCTCCTGAGGCGCCGGATGGTTTGCCAGAATTTCTTCGAGGCCGACCGGTAGTCCTCCTCCATGGCCTCCCCGAACTCTTCCCAGACCCGAGTTTTTGCTTCCGAGACTGCCCGTGCTGCCGCACGCTTGGCCTGCCGGTACCCGTCAGCTGACTCAGGAGTCCCCCGGGCCAGCCAGGCCCGGTAGGACTCCTTCTTCAGCTTGACAGCAACCCTTACTTCCGGGGTCCACCACCGGGTTCGGGGATTGCCGCCGCGACAGGCACCGGAGACCTTACGGCCACAGCTCCGGACAGCCGCGTCAACAATGGAGGTGGAGAACATGGTCCATTCGGACTCAATGTCCCCAGCCTCCCTCGGGATCTGGTCAAAGCTCTCCCGGAGGTGGGAGTTAAAGATCTCCCTGGCAGAGGGTTCTGCCAGACGTTCCCAGCAGACCCTCACGATACGTTTGGGTCTGCCAGGTCTGTCCAGCTTCCTCCCCCGCCAGCGGATCCAACTCACCACCAGGTGGTGATCAGTTGACAGCTCAGCCCCTCTCTTCACCCGAGTGTCCAAGACATACGGCCGGAGGTCAGATGACACGACCACAAAGTCGATCATTGATCTCCGGCCTAGGGTGTCCTGGTGCCACGTGCACATATGGACACCCTTATGCTTGAACATGGTGTTTGTTATGGACAAACTGTGACTAGCACAGAAGTCCAGTAACAAAACACCACTCGGGTTCAGATCGGGGAGGCCGTTCCTCCCAATCACACCCCTCCAGGTAACACTGTCATCGCCCACGTGGGCGTTGAAGTCCCCCAGGAGAACGACGGAGTCCCCGGTTGGAGCACTCTCCAGTACCCCTCCCAGGGACTCCAAGAAGGCCGGGTACTCTGCACCGCTGTTCCGCCCATAAGCCGAGACAACGGTGAGAGTCCTATCCCCGACCCGAAGGCGCAGGGAAACGACCCTCTCGTTCACCGGGGAGAACTCCAACACATGGCGGCTGAGCTGGGGGGCTATAAGCAAGCCCACACCAGCTCGCCGCCTCTCGCCGCGGGCAACTCCAGAGTAGAAGAGAGTCCAGCCTCTCTCAAGGAGTTGGGTTCCAGAGCCCAGGCTGTGCGTGGAGGCGAGCCCGACTATTTCTAGCCGGTACCGCTCAACCTCCCGCACCAGCTCAGGCTCTTTCCCCCCCAGTGAGGTGACATTCCATGTCCCCATGGCTAGAGTCACCATCCGGGGATTGGGCCGCCGGGGCCCCCGCCCACGACCGCCACCCATATCCCTCTGCACCGGCCCCTTCTGAACCCTCCCGTGAGTGGTGAGCCCACGGGAGGGCGGGCCCACGTTGCTCGTTCGGGCTGCGCCCGGCCGGGTCCCGTGGGCAGAGACCCGGCCACCAGGCGCTCGCCTGCGAGCCCCAACCCCAGGCCTGGCTCCAGGGTGGGGCCCCGGTGACGCCGATCCGGGCGACGTGCACGTCCTTGGTCTTGTTATATTCATCAGGGGCGAGTGAACCGATCTTAGTCTGACCCGTCACCTAGGACCTGTTTGCCTTGGGAGACCCTACCAGGGGCATTAAGCCCCGGACAACATAGCTCCTAGGATCATTCGGGTGCTCAAACCCCTCCACCACGATAAGGTGCCGGTTCAAGGAGTATTTTTTCTCAGTGGACAAAAAAAAGAAGGTGATAACTGTCGAAAAATAACTTCTGTACGGAAACCACTTGCTCCTCTGTCTGATCATCACCATGGGTTACAGAGTGGATTATCCTGTCGTAAATATAGGCTACCATCTTTGGTCATTGCACTGGTTTGTGGGTAGGCTACCTCAGCGGGAAGAGGAAAATCTTTTAAAAATCCACTGTCTCTGCTCCAGCCCGGACTGCTGCATTTGGCAACCGTAAGCGTATATACACAATAACAGATTAAAAACTCTTGTTACACCATTCCTGTTCGGCTCCCGGACCGTGGTCGGGAAGCTCAGGGGAGATGATTCCTCCTGGGCCGAAGTTTATGATTAACTGCGGGGTGAACCCTTTTCAGGTATGTCGTTGGTCGGTAAATAATGCCAGCAGGGAGCTTTGCTGTCTTTTGAGGTGCTGTCATGTTTATTCACAGCTAACTGCAGCATTGTACATTTTATTCCTGTCGTTACTGCTGCTACTCCTTTCTCTTTCATTCATTCACTGTCTGCCGTACAAACGCTCCCTCACTCTCGCTCACCCACTCACACCTGACGCACCGCCCTATTCATGAAAGAGCTAACATGGTAATCATGTAATATGTTAATTAAAATCATACAGTTACATTTATAGATAAACAAAACTTAAGATCAAACTTGTTTCCATCAGGAGACAAAGTGGAGTGTTTCCTATCATGCACTGTGTTCTGTGAAGATAAGAGAAACATCTGTGATATTTATCAAATGAAGCACCAGCTTGAACTAGAAACAGATAGCCATTGGACGCTGTAACGGAACCGGGCCGCAACCGCGATACGATAGAGCAGGATCTGGCCCGGCTCCGCCTCACGGACTCGTTCCTGAGTCCAAACGCACATCGGGCCGAAGCCGTTTCGGATCAGTTTTTCGGGGTTGTTGCGGATATGTGCCAGGGCCGTTCCAGCGCCGCCTGATCATGGCGTTACAGATGCGGAACAGGTCCGTAAAACGACTCCGCTTACCGGACCAGTGCCAGATGTGATACGATTCAATAATAAAAATCATAATATAATGATAATAACAGCAATAATAATAATAATACCAGTAATAATAAAAGTAATATGATAATAATAGCAATAATAATAATACCGGTAATAATTAAAATGATATAATGATAATGTAATAACATAATGATACGAATAGTGTGTGTGTATATATATATACTATTCGTATCATTATCATTATGTTATTACATTATCATTATAATATTTTAATATATATATACATATATATACATATATACACACGTATATACATATATATGATACGAATAGTATATGTATATATACATGTATATATATGTGTGTGTATATATGTCTTAAAATAATATAATGATAATACAATAACAATGATAATGATAGGAATGTATATATATATGTGTGTGTATATATGTCTTAAAATAATATAATGATAATATAATAACATCATGATAATGATATATATATATCTGTCTGTCATGTCTGACGTTTGACAAACAAACCTCGTGAAAATAGCTTGACAACTGAGCGATTTATTATTACTTTTATTGTGTAGAAACACCATTCCTCCATAGCTGTAATGCACTGTAGGAGCGAGTGGGCCTGTTCCAAGATGGCCGCCCTGTAGGCACGCCGCTCTGGGCGGCAGCAGTCAATGCGGTGTATATGTCTATGGAGGGGACGAGCTGAAGCTTTACCGTTGCTAAGCAACCACCAGCTGTCAAAATAAATAACATACCAGTAAAAAGCCTCGCATGAAAATAAAATAATAGCCAGCAGCACAATAACTTGCTGACTAAACAAAACAAAAAAAGATTTAAAGAATAAATTAATTAATTTGACGAACTTCATATTTACAACCCTGTTACATAGGCCTAGCATACCCAAGCATGTAGGATAGGCTAATAGGCTACATTGTGCACAGTCTGTGGAATGTCCAAAAAAAAAAAAAAAAACATTTTCACTACAAGGCCTATAACTAAATAAAAAGCTTGACTTGACTTGTTACGGTTTCAGTTGGAGCAATGAAATCTCAAACGTATAGGCTTATTGGCCTCAAATCTAGGATAAGACACTATCTGGCCCATGTTTGCATATCAAATGACTATGACTATATCAAAACGACGTGAACAAAGTCAACAAACAGAACTTATTAATGACCACTGGTGGATGGCGTCGACCAAGAGCAGCCTCAGGTGAGGTTTTCATATTGTTGCTGCTGCTGCTGCTGGCCTGCCAGCCTCTCCTGGCGCCCGCCGCTCCTATCTGTTGACGGGGCAAACCAGTGCATCACATGCGCCCAGATCTCTGCTTCCATCGCCTTTGCCGTTAATGAGCATTTGCGCACTGCACCTGGTGGGACACACAGACGTCATTACAGATTAGGTTGAAAGAGAAATTTGGATCAGTGCAAGAAAACAGGCCTACATGACATTTGCTCAAAATGAAGATTAGCGCATCATTCTAATTACTTCTATAAGGCTCCTCAAAGGCATGCGTGTTGTTGCAATTCCCAAGTTCACGTCGGTATTCTTTCCCATTCTGTGCAGAGAGGAGGTTGAGTATAGCCTACAGTAGTTCGCATTCACAGACCACCTCAACTTTGTTTAAAGCATAGCATGTAGCTTGGAATGAATACAGGGCCGACTATCATGATCATGAGCAGAGCAATTCACATAGCTTAGGCTGTTTGGGTAGCTTACAGACAGATTGAAGCCACGAGGATATGATTTCAACTTTGTGGAGGTCTCTTTCTCCCTCTCTCTCTGTCTCTCTCAATTCAATATGCTTTATTGGCATGAATGTAACATAGACAGTGTTGCCAAAGCATCAAGTAATTAAACATTAGTAACATTAAAATAAATAAATACATTAAAAAAAATAATAATAAAAAGCAAAAAGGTACAATTCGTAAAATTACTTGAAAGTGTGGGGGATGGATGTGGTGGTGTTTTTTTTACAACAATTTTGGGTCGGTGGTGATGATAAATGACACTTAAATATTAAATCTGTGTCTATAATAACCACACCCTGACATGTAAATGTGACATCTGTCTTGATTCGTTTAATTATAATATAATATAATATTTATAATAGAAGTCTACTGCAACTGTACTTTTTTTTTTACCATTAAATGTTATTTTATACATTATCATATTTTATAATGTTCTGTCATGGACTATGTCTCTTCACTGCTAACAGAAAAGAGAGCTGCTCACTGCCAGTTGCAGCTTCTTATCCTGATCTGCAGTCTTTGTTAATTTTTTGTCATGATTGTTATTATTAGTACTTAGATTATCAAAAATCACAGTTACATGTCAGGATGTGGTTATTATAGACAGAATAAATATTCAACAGTCATATGTCATCACAGTAACAGCGTTACATACATTAGCAGCTGTAAACACACAAAAACATTATAAAACACATCATGTGGTTTGGTGTCGACCTGTATACTGAACGTATCAGGAGTAATCAACGTTTATAATCATCAGAGAACGTTACAGACATTGTTTCATTGTTTCCAGAGAATTCACAGAGAAGCTGGAGAAGTTTGTGACATTTTCATCCCGGATTTTTGTGAGGAGGGAATTAAACACCTGTCCCAAATAAACGCATGGTCTGTTAAGTGATTGAGACAAATTCACGCCCGGCTATTATTTGATATTTTACGGCAGATCCCGCCTCATCAGCACGAGCTGAACAATAAATCTAGCATAGCAAGAGAGGCGGGACTTAAGGCAGAACAGCCAATCATCAGCCGGTCAGTCCCAAAGCCGGTGTCATGTTTGAAGCAGCAGCAGGAGAGGGAGGAGAGAGGAGGAGGGAGGAGAGGAGAGAGGAGGCAGCTGCAGCGAGCGCAGACACAGAGCGGCCGGAGATACTGAGCGACTGTAGTGAGGCGTTGGTGCTAAACTGCGGATAAACGGCAGAAAAAGTGTGTGTGTTGAACCCACTCACCGGGAAAAGTGTGGGTGTTAAACACACACATCCCCCACGGGTGCGACGCCCCTGTGCAGAATGGCCATACACGCGTCGTTTTGATTGTAATTGTAGGCTACCAGCTAAACATCATCTGACAGTGTCACTGATGCGACAATCTGCAGCTAGCACTAAGTTCTCTGACCGCCTCACAGCAGAGGGCTGTGAGGATCCAGCGAGGTTTTTCTTCTGCAAGTTCAAGGAGGCGGTTAGAGATCTACATAAGCTGCAGGTTGTAGCATCAGTGACAGTGACACTGATGGCAAGCTGGCAGCATAACGTTACAATTGCAGTTAAAACGAGTGTTTAAATGGTCGGTCAAAGTGTATAATTAAGCTCACAATGATGCAATGAAATCGTAAGTTAGGCTACATGTCGTTTTCGTGAATGTGCGCCTGCAATTCTCCGCGCTATATATATATATATATATATATATATATATATATATATATATATATATATATATACCGTATTGACCCGAATATAGGACGTCCCTGATTATAAGACGACCCCTCTTTTCAAGACTAATCTTCAGAAAAGACTCTGATAATCAAAATTCGTCTCTCAATAACAAACTCACCCTCCTGTCAGTCTCTTGGAAGCGGCCGCTTAGAGGACCACGATAAGCTTTTCTCTAACTGTTAGTGTTTTCAGACGTTACTCCGTAACTCCATATTTCTTAGCTGGCTGACAGTTGTTTGGCACCTCCGCTGCATTGATCTCCATTATCTTTAAATCAGCATCATAGCTCCGCCTCAGATGTCTGTTAACTTGCTCCACTTTTGATCCACTTTGCTCCGTATAATCACCGCGTCTCTCCATTTTTCATCTCCTGTCACTTCTTCTCCGCTGTGATTGACAGATAACCCAGCCACAGTGTCAGTGACATCTCTACAATAAGCTGGCGCCCTCTGCTGTTGTGGTCGTGTAGCGACCCAGACAACTATCAGCATGTGTCAACGGTTAGACCCCGATTATAAGACGACCCCACGTTTTCATATAATTTTCATCGAAAAAACCTCGTCCTATATTCGGGTCAATACGATATTACAATATTGATATATACAATACGATATATGCAATATTGCAAATAATAATAACACTTTCACTGGTGTCTACGTCACTGTGTTCTGGTGTAAAGTTTCCTGCTCAGCTTCAGAGTGAAATCACAGTTTGTCTCCTCTCCATCTTCCTCTCATATATATCTATCTGTGTGTGAAGCATCAGAATTAAATCACAAAGAAGCTGCAGATGTTTCTCTTCTCTCCACAGAACACAGTGCATGATGGGAAACACTCCACTTTATTCCTGATGGAAACAAGTTTGATTTAATTCTGATGCTTCAGACACATAATGATATACAAAAGCACAATGGAGAGGAGAGAATTTAAACTGTATTTTACAAATAGAAGTGTTGATCAGAGTCAAACAGGAAGTCTGTCGTTGACGTGAAAGTGCAATAAAGTGATGTAAATATATGTCGAGAACAACCTGACCGTGTGGTCTGAACCTGCGCATCAGGGCCCGTATTCACAAAAAACTTTTATCTTAACGTTAGGAGTACTCCTAAATCGGATGACGTCATTTAGAAGCGGTGACACCGGTGATTGGCTGTTGAGTGACAGGACACCCCATGGAAAAGTCATTTAGGCTTCGCAATGCATTAAATAAAAAAAAAAAAAAAGGAAGTTGCCTACAAGCCCATGACAAAGCCTATGAAAAGATATTGGATAACTAAATGTATTTATGAGGAGAATTAAGTGCCACCGATGAAAAACGTGAATTGTAAATAAAAGCGGCATTTGCTCGAAAAGCTGCATCAAACCACTTTCCATTAAAATTCGGGAATCGTGTGTTGATCCGAGCCATTTCGCAACAATGTCCAGTGCATTGTTACATGCGTCAAAGACAATTTGTGTATTGATGGAATGCAACTTTTTCCGATTGACAAAAGCCCTGTTCGCACGGAGACTGCGTTGGGAATTATAAATGAAAGTTTTGACAGCATTTTGGGTGCAAATTCAGGAGTCTCATCAGAAGTGCAAAATCTCGAAAGATGATTAGATGGATTATATGCATGGCAGCATGCGGTAAGGAACATTCTTCCATCTTCCAACAGGCTCACCAGTTATTATAGTAAAAATACATAGCTGTATTTTTACACCGGAGCTCTTACTGGAGCAGCACAACTGTTAGACCTATCCAGTAAGAGCTCCGGTGCGATCGACCCGGGGATAATGTCAGTAAATTAAAGTTAAAACACAGACTTTGCTTATCGCGTGCGAATACGCCGCACTAAACACCGACGTGGTGGGATAATTTCTAAATAATTTAATTTAATTTAATTTAATAATTTCTAAATCCCTTGAGGTCCCCAGGTAATAGTAGTCCCGTGCGAAGAGCTGCATTTTCCCCGTAGCCAAACTCCAGAGTGTTGCGTTACTGGATTGTTTCGGTTGGTTGGGGACGTTATTGCGTCCCTCACCAACTCAACCACAACTTCAATCCCTTCACGGTCCATCCGACATCGTTTTAATAACTGCCTGTCATTTACTTAGGTGCTACTTTTAGGCTTAAAATGTTTTTGTGAATAACTCTTATTGTCAAAAATTAGGAGTCTTAAAGTTACAATTGACACGCCCATTATTTTTAGAAGTTTCTCCTAAATTCGTCTGTTAGGAGCTACTTTTAGCCTTAAGATTCTTTGTGAATACGGGCCCTGGTCAAACTTCATTCCATTAGGAGTAAAGTGGAGTGTTTCCCATCATGCACTGTGTTCTGTGGAGAGAAGAGAAACATCTGCAGCTTCTTTATGATTTAATTCTGATGCTTCACACACAGATAGATATATATGAGAGGAAGATTGAGAGGAGACAAACTGTGATTTCACGCTGAAGCTGTGCAGGAAACTTTACACCACAACACAGTGACGTAGTCAGAACCGGTTTACCTGTAAAGTGACAAAAAAGATACTGAGACGACGCCTTATATGACGTGTATCTCCAGCGCCCCGCTATAGGTATGTGAATCTTCATCCGCATTCTTTCTGCAGTGTAAGAACCGTCATATGACTGAACGGAATTAAAAGTCCTGTGACACGAGCGGAAGACAGTCTATCGAGGAAACATGTAGTCGCTTAACTGTAAAACTCACTGCATACGGTAATATCTTGATTGAAAAATAAGTCAGATACCGAAGTTTGTGACACATCAACTAAATGGTGAGTTGAAGTACTGATTCATTGGAAACTGGGCGTGTTAACCGAAGACTCTTGGCTGAGATATAAAATATTTTGAACTAAGTCTAGGTGACTGAGATGCAGAACTTACATTTGTAGCTATATGAGAATGTTTTCCTCATTTATATCTTTGATAAAAATATCACCTCTATATATATTCGTATTTAATATTTGTGTTGAGTGTAAAACTCTATAGTTAAACTTTACTGAACGCGATGTGAAAGAGTCGATGATCGTGTGTCTGCAGTCAGTCAGACTGTGTGTTCGTGCTCAGTGAAGTTTACAGTGACAAGTAGAGCTTAGTCACCTCACAGTCACACACAGTCAGTCAGTGTGTTTGTGTTCACCATTTTGCTCACACATGACGAAGACTTCTCTCATTCTTCGTCCACTAATGACTGAAGACTCACAAATTCATATGTGTATTTTTTTAATTTAATTTAGTGGAAACAAGTGATAATTAACTAATAGTTTAATATTTATAGATATTTATATATTTTGATCTTTTGTCTTTCAACTGTTTAAAAAGCAGTCAATGAAGATGAAATAAGACTCTGACTGAGAGTTTCACAGCTCTGAATGCTATCACATCACTATCACAACATCACTGTGTGTGTGTGGGTGTGTGTGTGTGTGTGTGTGTGTCTGCTGTGTGTTCTTTTGTGTCTCTTTCTGTGTGCTTCTCATTCCCTCTTCCTCCCTCTTTACCTGAGCACACCGTTCGAGTGTGACAGGACATATAAGGACAAAAAGCGCACAGTGCAGTTGGGGGGAGAGTCACATGACTTCTTACTTGTGTTCAAATATGAAATTCTAAAGCTTCATACCTGCCAAACAGGTTTGTCATTTGAGTTTATTCATGTAATCTTTCCTCACTGAAAGATAAAACACTCATGCAGATGAATAATATCTGTCTTCTCATCATAATCTGGGCCCGTATTCACAAATACTTTTATCTTAACGTTAGGAGTACTCCTAAATCGGACTAAAAGTTTTTATGTAGGAGTAGTTTCCTAAAAGTAATTCACAAAGCCACTGAGACCTACAAACGCTTCGGACAAAAATGACAAATTAGAAGATTGCGATGAAAAACGTGAATTGTCAATAAAAGCGGCGTTTGCTCGAAAAGCTGCGTCAAACCACTCTCCATTAAAATTCGGGAATCTTTTTCCAATTGACAAAAGCCCTATTCGTACGGGACTAGTACAACCTGGGGACCTCCAGCAATTTGTAATAATTGCGGAGGTCGTCTGTGATCTTAATCCTGTGCGAATCTCCCATGTCCGTAATTTGTAAAGTAACAATTCCACCGCAAATGACCTCCCCTATTTCACCAAACACAGAGGTCATGTGATAATATTAGTCCCTTGCAAATCGGCATCTCTGTGATTTGGGGTAGTTTTTTGTTTTTCTTAAGGTTTTTTGTGTTTTCCACCTTTTCCTGCCTTTTTCCCGGTCGAGAATTATGGAGGCTGCGTTGAGAATTATAAATGAAAGTTTTGACAGCATTTTGGGTGCAAATTCAGGAGGCTCATCAGAGGAGTGAAATCTCGAAAGATGATTAGATGGATTACATGCATGGCAGCATGCGGTAAGGAACATTCTTCCATCTTTCAACAGGCTCACCAGTTATTATATTAAAAATATCCATATCGAACAGTTGTGCTGCTCCAGTAAGAGCTCCGGTTCGATCGACCCGGTGATAATGTCAGTAAATACAAGTTAAAACACAGACTTTGCTTATCCTGTGTGAATGCGCCGCACCAAACAGTACGTGGTGGGATAATTTCTAAGTGCGAAGAGCTGGCAGAGAGGACAATAGATAATAGACAATGGACAATTTCCACTTCTATTTCCACTGTTTCACTCTATTTGCACTGTCTACCATACTGCACCGTTTACTGCAGCTACTGTTCATTTTATATTCATTTTATATATAATACTTTATATTTTACATTTTATTTGTATGCTACTGGACACTTGCATTTCCCTCGGGATAAATAAAGTATCTATCTATCTAGAGCTGCATTTTCCCAACAGAGTGTTGCCAAACATTATCAGCGTTATTGGATTGTTTCGGTTGGTTGGGGACGTTATTGCGTCCCTCACCAACTCAACCACAACTTCAATCCCTTCACGGTCCATCCGACATCGTTTTAATAATTCCCTGTTATTTAGCTTCTCCAGAACATTCGGCTGGGACCAGGTCTTAGTGAGTTAGGAGTCCTCTGGACTACTTCTAAGGTCTCCCAGACTTAGGTGCTACTTTAAGGCTTAAAATGTTTTGTGAATGACTCTCATTTTCATAAAATTAGGAGTCCTAAAGATACGACTGACACGGCCATTATTTTTAGGAGTTGCTCCTAAATTCGCCTGTTAGGAGCTACTTTTAGCCTTAAGATTCTTTGTGAAACGGATCCCTGGGCCTGTATTCCTAAAGATTCTGAGAATCCTCTTAGAGAGCTCCTAACTTAACCTAAACATTCCTAGCAAGGAGTCCTAGCTTAGGAGTGATTCCAGAACATTCTCAGAGAACTCTGAGCAAGGAACGGACAAAAACTCCTATCTAGTGAGGAGGTGTGGTTGACCCTGTTGCTAGGTATGAGTCATCATTTCAAAAGCTGTGATTGGTTGATCCTAAAAGCTAGATAAAAAATATACTTTTGGTGATAATGGGCAAAGGATGGACCCTCAAATCGATAAACTTTATCATAGAATCTAATCTTATGATCTTGTAAATAATATTTCACATAAAAGAAAATATCTGTTAAATGAATAGTAGGCTATACTTGAAAATTATCCTACAAAATGTGTGAAAACGTAGGCCCACTTGCACAGAATTCACATAGTGATAGTTATATTTATTTGCTTATATTAATTGCCATGCTGGTAATTTTTGCACTTTCAACTTTAAACATTTCAACTCAATTTGGTATTAACGAGGGTGAAATGGCTCAGCTTTCACCAATGTCTGTGATTACTGACCCGCCTATAAGAAGCAGTGTTGTGATGACTTTAATTTCGGGTGGGATTGCATTGTGGCGTTGGGTTGGAGAAGTAAGTGCATCTCTAATGAGATCAACCACAAACATGATTCCTGCACAATCCAATCTGTAGCGTTTCATTAATTCACTGTCATCCAGTGTTTGGAGAATATCTCTCCTGCCTCTTCCGTCCGTCATTTTGTCCTCTGCTTAGAGAACTCCTAAGCTGCTGAAAGTCCTCTTCCCTGCTCTTAGCAGATCACACCTTAGGAGCTCTCTTAAGAGCTAGGATTCATTAGGAATAGCTTTTATTCTTTACTAGGATCTAATCTTCACTCTTAGGGGAAATCCTAAGAAAACATCATGATTCTAAGAATTTTTTAGAATTTGGCCACTAGGAGCAACTCTTTGCACTAAGAATCTTTAAAAATACGGCCCCTGGTCTTTAGTCACCTGAACACTTTATAAGTGATCTCCTCTGTGTCTGTTCACATCAGCTGGATCAGTCAGCTGTGTGAGGGATGTTATAACAGAAACATCATGTCCACTTGTTGTTGCTACTGAGAGCTGACAACAACAGGAGCCTGTTTGTGTTTATTAGCAGTTGTTGTCTCATGACTTTATATGGAGACACTGTTTATATGTGTTTGTGATGTATCAGTGTTAAACACTGACAACATGTCACCATGTTCCAGATACACAACTTCCATGTGTGTGTAGGAGCAGCACTGGTTCTGCAGTGTTTCATGTGGCAGCTACATGTTGTTGTCTGCAGCTGAATCCACATGTTGTCATGTTTCCTGCTGATAGTGGACACTGTAACCACTGGCGCCATCTTGTGTCAGAAGAACAACACAGCAGCTTAGCATTAGCATCCAGACTGTGTCCAGTCAGGAAGTCCTTGTGTGTGATGATGAGGATGATGAAGACAGAGGAGTGTTTAGAAGACTAAAGACAGACTGTAGATGTTGGTTGTGGTACATGTGAGGACTGAACTGTGATCACATGACTCTTCACCTCTGTCTCCTCTCACAGGGAGAAGATGATCTGCAGGATCCTGCTGCTCATCAGCCTCAACTGTGTCTGTGGTCAGTTTACAGCTTCACTTTCTGACACTGTGATTCAATGAAGCAGTTAAAGTGGCCCACATGTGAGCAAACAGCTGATGTTGATGAGCCTCTGCAGCTCTGAGACGTCACTAAACTGTCCACACAAACATGGAGATGGAGTTTAAAGGCTGCCATGTTAAAGCTGTCAGTGTGTCTGCTCCTCACTTTCCCTCTCTGTCTCCTCAACAGGAACATTTGTAGTGAATGTGACACAGACCTCCTATCAGGCAGAGGAGAACCACAACATCACACTGGAATGGACGTTCACAACCACAGCTGACACTTCCCCCGACTCACTTTTTATCTTCTGTGAGATGAAAACTGATGACAAAGTCTCAGTCCTGTTTGAAATACGTGGAGGTGTTGTGATCCCAGAGTCTCGGGATCAACAGTTTGTAGGACGAGTCCAGTGGGACAAAGACGTCCTCAGAGACGGACAACTCAGACTTCATGTGTCCAGACTCAGGACTGAGGACTCAGGACAGTACCTGTGTGATGTGAGGACAAACTATGGAGTGGACTCTGGTGATTGTTCGCTCAATGTCTCTGGTAAGTTGAGTTGACTAGAAGTCAGTAGAACTTTTTTCTGATCAATAAGAACCTGAAGAAAAGTATTGATGACGACCGCAATCCTTCACTTCATTCTCACAGTATCAGAGAAATATGTCACAACTTCAGCTGTTCTGTTGTTTGGTCTCTTTACAGCAGCGAGGGCTCGACCAGAACCTGAGAGACACACCACAGACTCACCTGAGAGACCGGACACAGCAAGTCCGGGAATGATCGTCCTCTACTGTGTTCTGGGACTGACAGCAGCAGCAGTGGTAGTTGTGTTGGTTTATAAACTGTGTTGCTGATGAACTAAAGTCCTTTGACTGATGAACAACAATAACGGAGTTGAAGGAGGAAACGTTGTTCTTTGCCTTCATGTTGTCCATTATTTTCACAGGACATCTCATCAAACTCTGTCTCTTATTAGACTGATCTGAGATCTGCTCTGTGTTCACTTTACTGCAGTAATGCTGAGAAACATGTCCTCTTTGTATCCCATGTATATGTAACGTTTATATTTTGCATTTTAAAAGGTCCTTTTATGCGTTTTAGGGTTTTTGCCTTTCCTTAATTTTGCTATGGAGCATTTTTGTGCATGTAAAATGTCTGTAAAGTGAAAAAGCCTAAAGGCCACACCACAGGGAGTTACTCTGTTCCACAAAAAACTCTGCTCCTGCACTGCCTGAAACTCCTGGGCTGGAGTCGAGCCTTTACTTCTGTAGCTTATGTGTGTCACTAGCAGGCGTTATATAAATATATGTTTACATATTTGTTGTACCATATATTCACTCCAGTCAGTCAGCAGCATACAGTTGCTATTGCTGTATCTCTGTTATTTTAGATCACACTACCTTGCTTGGCATGACCCGCCCTACTGTGACTCTTTTTTTTTTTTAAATTTTTTTTATATGGTTTATTTGATAGGGACAGATACAGATCATGTGGGTTGTACAACAATCCAACAGAAAGCATCATAGCATTTATAGCCTTAGCTAATTTCCAATGCCCGTCCCTAGAGGGGCCTTTAAAATAACATACAAAAAACCTGTTTTTGTTTTTTTTTTAAAAAAACATCTTATCCATTCATCCAACCCTCCACTCAACCATCTATCCATCAATTCATAAACAATATCTTCCTATCCATTCATCCATCCCTCCGTTCATCCATAGAATATATTAAATAACATGAATTCTGATTGGCTACATCCTGCCTGTTAAGTAATGCGCATGTGCAACTCCCATGAAAGATTAAATAGAGGCGAGATGTCTCACTCTGTTGCTAAAACGGTAAGCTGTTCAAGACACAGTGTGAAAAGGGAGGCTGCAGCATGAGAAGAATGATGTGTTTTTGACAATTAAAGTATGTAGACCAGACTAGAACATGTTGTGTTTTAAAAGTATGAATCTGAAAATTCTAATATGACCTTTTTTAAAGCTCCTTTTGAGCAATTAACAAACCAATTGTAGCACAATTATTTCCAACACGTTTTACCTGTTTTAAATATCTATCTATCTATCTATCTATCTATCTATCTATCTATCTATCGATCTATGTGGTCATTATGTTATGCCGGATCGGTGTATATATCTTTCTTTCAGTGTATATGTTTATATATTTATATTTATGTAAATGTTATGTGTATTAATGCTTTAATTGCTTGTTTTTATTTTCCCTAAACCAATATGTTTTATTATTGGTTAATATCAGAAAAACACCACATATCATTATAATTAGCAGTAGTGTCATTATTGTTGTTATTATTATTAGCAGTAGTATAAATATCATCATCATTGTCATTATTATTACATTTACAATTATTATTATTATTATTATTATTATTAATGTCATTGTTGTCAATATATTATCAGTATTGATATTATTATCACTGTCATCAATATTATTATCATCATCATAATTTTTATTTGTATTGTTACCATTATTATTATTATTATTATTATTATTATTATTTTTATTATTATCATCATTTTTATTATTATTATTATTATGATCCTTGTCTGGACTCCAGCAGGATGTATTGATCTCTCTGTTCTGATGTGTCATGGGCACTGACAGAAAGTTTTTTCTCTTCCATCAAAGGAAAACAATTAAATTGTTGTTATGTTTCTCTTCTGTTGTGACATCCTGTAAACTGTCAGACTGTTCTGACTGTCTGTCCAGATGTTATCTACAGCTGTAACTCTCACTGAGCTTTAACCTTTCCTTGTTGTGCTGTAAAGTAAAGATGTGTTGTGGTCAGCAGAGAGAGCTCTTTATCTTTATCACCAGTTTAGAGATTCTCACCTGGCTGCAGGTGACAGCTGAGATCATTTGGACCTTCAGGTTGTTGAAATGTGACTGAAGGTCACAAAGACGTTCATATGTTGTGTTTTATCTGTGATATTTTATTTAAATGTGACTTCTGACTCAGTCTGTCTCACATTATTGGAGTATTTCAGTACATCAGTGTCACAGATGAACATGTTTGACCTGATTAATTTACAACTCCTGAATAAAAGTCAAGATTTTTCATCTCTAACTTGTTTGTTGAACCTTTGAATTGTTTGTTAAATGTAGAGGTTGTTTTAAGACGTTCTTTAAGTGTTTATCTTCAATGTTATTCTCATATCAACTTCTATCCTACAGAATCTGTGTGGTGTTGAGTTTGCTGCTGTCTGGTTATAGCTGGACTTTATTCTGTTTGGAGTGAAACAGCAGCTTCATCAGAAACTTGAGTCTCCTTCATGTCGACCCAACAGGTTCCCAGTAGACTGATTCAACTTGTGATTCAAACATTCAGAGTTTATATTTTTAAACTTCTGTACTTGAACAGATTATGATGTGAAAAACTAAAATCAATCTAAATCTTAACATAAAGGAGAGAATTTGTCAAACAATAATCATCTGTCACCACAATCCCTCCGAGCTCCTACAGTCACAATGATGTTACACAGTAAAGTAATAGAAAGGTTTATTTTCACCTGCTGTAAATCAACAACAGTCACATTTCATATCTAAGAGCAAAGTGATAAAGTGTTTCACAGAGTCAGAATGATTTACAGAAGGGTCACATTTTCAGTTTGCTCTTACAGGCAATTTAAAAAGTACAAAATATACAATATCAACCCTTTTTTACACATAAACACATATAAATACATATATAAAAGTCAAATAATACGTTTGATAATATATAACTTGTACAGTTTCAGTTGTATCACAATCAGAACCATTTCTGTTCAGTTTTGTTAAGTAAGTTTTCACATATGAGGAATCTGCTGTTGTGTTTAGGTGCAATACAACACACATAAAAATAATTGAAGACATGATAACATAGAAATGTAAACAGGATGTCTGACATGAATTGTTCATGTTCTCAGTACAGATAGATATTCTATTGGTCCAGCAGCAGGTGGAGTCATCACACTCAGCAGGGAGAGATTGTTCTGTAGCAGAACCAGGATGATGGTGTTGAAGTCCACAAACAGCATCCTGGTGGAGGTTTTCAGAGGAGTCCAGGTGCTGGAGGATGTAGTCATCACTGGTGCTGAGGTGTTGTGTTCTGAAGTTGTCTGTCCTTACATCTCATTAACATGTTGATCACACACTTGTTTCTATTTCTGATGAGCTGTTTGTTTGTCCACTGGAGTCTGAGACCGAATTGTGTTCAACAGACTGACAGAATGAAAGATAAACAGGCATAACTACTAATGCCAGCACCTCTATACCCAAAAGGGCGATTATTCCCCAAATGTGCCTGTTCATTCTCTCAGGTGTGTCTGTGTTGGGTCTCTCAGGTTCTGGTGGATCCCTCGCTGCTGTAAAGAGACCAAACAACAGAACAGCTGAAGTTGTGACATATTTCTCAGATACTGTGAGAATGAAGTGAAGGATTGCGGTCGTCCTCAATACTTTTCTTCAGGTTCTTACTGATCCAAAAAAGCTGCTGAATTGAACCTGTTAATAAAGTTCTACTGACTTCTACTCAACCAACTTACCAGAGACGCTGAGCCGACATTCACTGGAGTTCAAGATGTTATTCCTCCATACGTTACAGCGATACCGGCCCGAGTCCTCAGTCCTGAGTCTGGACACATGAAGTCTGAGTCGTCCGTCTCTGAGGACGTCTTTGTCCCACTGGACTCGTCCTACAAACTGTTGATCCCGAGACTCTGGGACCTCAACACCTCTATGTAGATCAAACAGGGCTGAGACTGTTTGAGCATTTATCAGCTCACAGAAGATATAAAGTGAATGGGGGGAAGTGTGAGCTGTGGTTGTGAACGTCCATTCCAGTGTGATGTTGTGGTTCTCCTCTGCCTGATAGGAGGTCTGTGTCACATTCACTACAAATGTTCCTGTTGAGGAGACAGAGAGGGAAAGTGAGGAGCAGACACACTGACAGCTTTAACATGGCAGCCTTTAAACTCCATCTCCATGTTTGTGTGGACAGTTTAGTGACGTCTCAGAGCTGCAGAGGCTCATCAACATCAGCTGTTTGCTCACATGTGGGCCACTTTAACTGCTTCATTGAAACACAGTGTCAGAAAGTGAAGCTGTAAACTGACCACAGACACAGTTGAGGCTGATGAGCAGCAGGATCCTGCAGATCATCTTCTCCCTGTGAGAGGAGACAGAGGTGAAGAGTCATGTGATCACAGTTCAGTCCTCACATGTACCACAACCAACATCTACAGTCTGTCTTTAGTCTTCTAAACACTCCTCTGTCTTCATCATCCTCATCATCACACACAAGGACTTCCTGATTGGAGACAGTCTGCATGCTAATGCTAAGCTGCTGTGTTGTTCTTCTGACACAAGATGGCGCCAGTGGTTACAGTGTCCACCATCAGCAGGAAACATGACAACATGTGGATTCAGCTGCAGACAACAACATGTAGCTGCCACATGAAACACTGCAGAACCAGTGCTGCTCCTACACACACATGGAAGTTGTGTATCTGGAACATGGTGACATGTTGTCAGTGTTTAACACTGATACATTACTAACACATAGAAACAGTGTCTCCATATAAAGTCATGAGACAACAACTGCTAATAAACACAAACAGGCTCCTGTTGTTGTTGTTGTCAGGGCTCAGTAACATATTTGATGACTTATTGATTTGATAGTAAAAAGTGAATGAGTCCAGTTGAAACATCCTGAAAAAGAAGAAAGCTGAAACACACAAAGTCCAAACAAGTTTGTTGATAACTGAACTTTACTAGATGTTCAGCAGATTCACAGACAAACATGTTGAAGTCCAGCAGCTGTTAGTAAAGTTCAGTAGAGACAAAAGAGAGTCAGCTGAACGACGACTCCGTCCCAGTCCACATTCACATCACTGTCACACAGGACATCAGGAGCTCACAGCTCACTGTTTGACTCAGTGCTGATTAATGAATGTGTTCAAGTGTGTAGATCAGTGGTGTCAAACTGATCCAGTAAAGGCCCGCTGTGGCTGCAGGTTTGTATTCCAAACAAGCAAGAACACACCTGATCCAACAAATCAACTGTGTAAAGACATTTCAGTGGATTGAATAAGTCGAGTCAGGTGTGTTCTTGCTTGGTAGGAATGAAAACCTGCAGCCACAGCGGCAGGTGGAGGGAAACATCAACACTGACTCTGTTTAGTTTCATCAATAAAATCTTCTCACACAAGATCTATACAAGTGGAAATGATGTTTCTGGTAGAATGTCTGATCCATCTGACTCCTACCAACATAAGTACTTACAGAGAGCAGCTGCTGATGTGTTCGTTCAACAGGAAGATTGACTCAAACAGATAACTCCATTATTTCTGTTACTAAAGATACAAAAAAAAATGAAAACTCAAATTCTTTTATCTTGATTCTCTTGTGTTCACCTGCTGACTATCAGCAAAAATCATGCAGTTTATGACCACTGAACTATTAAGCTAGGTATCTGAGTTTATCCTAGCTTATATCAGCACTTACTAAGGCAATCATTAACATCATAAGACAAGCTGACTTAATTGAGGAACAGACAAAAGACTTTGACCGTTGTGACTCTCTGACTGTGTTCTGGTTTACAGTTTCCTGCACAGCTTCAGAGTGAAATCACAGTTTGTCTCCTCTCCATCTTCCTCTCATATATATCTATCTGTGTGTGAAGCATCAGAGTTAAATCATAAAGAAGCTGCAGATGTTTCTCTTCTCTCCACAGAACACAGTGCATGATTGGATGTTTAAATGTAACTACATGATTTTAACTGACCTATTAATCTTTACCACTATATTGTGAGCCGAATTCACAAGAAGACCTAAATAGTTAAGAATATGTTGTAAACAGTGTTTTTCAGAGTTTACAAATGTTTTTTTTCTGAACACAACAAGCTGCAAAATTGAGCTTCTTTTTTTTTTTTTTTAAATGGAGTCTGGTGAATATCTCCAGAAGCAGACTACGACACACATGAATCGTTGACACTTCCTTGTAAATTCAACATTAAAAACCAACATTCAGATGTGTGTGTTTGTGTGTAAAGAGTCAGTGTGTGTCCTCCTCTCTGTCAGAGTCTGTCTGCTTCTGTGTCTGAAGAGTTTGTTACCTCCAGCAGCTGAACCTCAACATTTACACCTCATGTATTAAACAACAAAACACACTGACAGGAAACATGTCACATTTTATACACACAGTGAACAACAATTAACATAGATGGTTTATCCTGGTCTGTTGAAAAGTCACCAGACTCCATGAAAAAAATGTTTAATTTTTGCACTTGTTGTATTAAAATGAACTTTACAAACTCTGAGAAACTCTGTCAACAACATGTTATTCACTATTTGGACCTTCTTGTTAATTCAGCTCACGTTATATTGGTCAAATTGACTCATTAACTTTACTAAATGTGCAGCAGAATCAAAGACAAACATGTAGAAGTGTGTAGATGAAGATGGAGGGAAATATCAACACTGACTCTGTTTAGACTTCAACCAACAAGAGAAGAGTACTTACAGAGAGCAGCTGCTGACGTGTTCACTCAACAGGACCTCTGACTGGAACAGATCACTCCTTTACTTCTGTTAAAAATGATACAATGAAATGAAGACACATATTTTGTTCCTGCTTCAATGGTGATCACTTGCTGACTATCAGAATGCAACTTGTTTCCACAAGAATAAAGTCCACAGTTTATGATTGCTAAGTTCCTTATCACAGTATCACACATTTCTGAAACTTTAATAAGACAAAAGACTTTGACCCGTGTGACTCTCTGATTGTGTCCTGGTGTAAAGTTTCCTGCACAGCTTCAGAGTGAAATCACAGTTTGTCTCCTCTCCATCTTCCTCTGGTATATATATCTATCTGTGTGTGAAGCATCAGAATTAAATCATAAAGAAGCTGCAGATGTTTCTCTTCTCTCCACAGAACACAGTGCATGATGGGAAACACTCCACTTTTCTCCTGATGGAAACAAGTTTGATTTAATTGTGATCATATCTGATGTCTTGCCTCTACAGCAGCTGCAGTGTTTGAGCTGTGGGATGTTAACATTAGAAAACTGTTTTATACAGTTTATATCAATATGATGTTACTTTATGTTCACTTTGAACAAAACTACTCAGATCAGTGTTATATGAAGTTAAATCTCCTCGATGACTTTAAACTTTCACGCGGCTTCTAATTCTTGATGCTTTATGATGTCATGAACAATATTTGTTGATATAATAACTGTTTTTATTCATCAGATTATCTTTAATAAGAATCTGACGCAATAAAAACAAATAAATTCATCTCCTTTGTGTCTTCTAGTCTTTAATGTGACCTCAGTGTAAATCAGCTTCTAATATCAGAAGACTGACACACAGAAGAGTACAACATGTTCACACTATCAACACAACATGAGGTCAGGCAGCAGTGAAACTCCATCCATCAGAAGACAACACATGAAGGAGAAGAAGAACAATGTTTCCTCCATCAACTCTGTTACTGTTTATCTGCTCTGACTCTTATATCAGGACACTTCCTGTCCTCAGCTGTCACAACACAACCTGTCAGTCTGTGTTCATTTTAAAGTGAGTGAAACATCAACATGATGTCCTTGGTCATTGTGGTGAGCAGGATCTTTTTCACTGAGTTAACAGTGAGTCATGTTCAGGCCAGATGAGTGAACATGATGCAGAATTTTATCATTTTACTGAACAGGCATTTATTACCATGCAGCCTCATAAACACTGGTTTATGACTGATGTTTATGATTAGACTGTTACTTTCAGTCTCTCTCTGTTGATCTGTCCTCCTCCTCACTGAGGGAGGATTCTCACCTTGAACTCTGTTTAACTGGTTGGTTTGAAGATGATTTTCTGTCCCTCCTGGGTGTCTGTTAACTGTCAGGAGCACAACTTAATTTAGTTTAGTTGTGATTGTGTTTAGTTTGGGCCATTATTCACATTACAGATGGTTTCCAGTCATACTTCTCTACGTTAACGTATCTTCAATACATGTATTGTTTCTGTATCCCGCTGCCCTCTCTGTCTACAGAGGAGTGTATTAAAGAACAAGCTGCTGCACTGAAGTGTTCTCCTGAGTTGTTTCTGTCCAGAGAGGAGCTCCAGTGTGTTCCTGGTGGCTGTTCTCTTGATGAAGCGTGAGGTGAACAGAGACTGTGTGTTGAGCACATCACATGAAGGAGTGGCAGCTCATCCTGCTGTGAAGGAAACTAACACACTGACACAGACGAGCCTGTAAGTGATGGATCATGTGTGGATGAACAGCGGTCTGTGTGAGAGACCTGAGCCGACAGGTCCGTCACACCTCATCTACAAGATCCACAAGGTCCGTTGTTAGAGAGTGTTGAGGAATGAACTGCTGACTCCTCCCTGAACACTTGAAGACTTTCACCACCTGAGGATTGTGTGTCAGGTCTCTGACTCTGGGCTCAGACCAGCCCTCTAAAGGTAAAGGTGTTGGTCAAAGTCTGTGTTGCTCTCAGTTTGTGTTCAGGCTGCTGGCTGTTTGTGACGTCCAGGTCTGAAACTGGACTTTAACTGGACCTGTCTGTCTGTTGAGTTGTGCTGTAGGGACGTTAACATCAGTGATGTTTGGACCCGCAGCAGTAAAATGTTGGTTTATAAACCTGCAGTCTTCACCACTGTGATGTCACTGGTCATTAATGTGGCCTGTAAAGCAGTTTGTAACTGACTTCACTTCATGTTTTCTCCAGAAGACTCAGAGAGACTTTGTGTCAGACTGGAAACACAAAGCCATGTGTTGGAAAATCACCTGCAGGCCTACAAACAGTACATGTCATGTTTTATAAGACTCTTTAATAAAGTCCAAGATATTGTCAGCTGTCATTAAGGTGAAGAAACCAAGAGCAACACACTCTTTATGTTCCACTGATCCTCCTCTTCCTGCACAGACTGAGAGTAAATCAAAGTGAAGCTCACAGCTGATGATGTATCTGATCTTCTCTGCAGCAGCAGCAGCAGCATCAGCAGCTGATCCACATGTTGTCACAGGTTGGTAACCACTGGAGCCCCCTGCTGACATTAATACATGACTGCAGCTGAGGAGGCTTCATTTTACTCTCATGTTAGATGTCTTCAGGAACAACAACAAGCAGACTCTCCTGAATAAAGTAGAAATCCTTTATCTTTAACACCAGCGTTAACAAATCACAGCTTTTCAAACACAACAAAGTGAACATGATAAAAAACATGGAACAAAATACGTGATAGAAACAGGATATAAAGGGGTTTCATGTGTCATGTAATATATTTTCAGAGAAAAATATCTTTTCTTTTCATGTTTATATGAAACCAAATGAAAACATGTTAATAAAAAACAACTTCACTCACATTAATGGATTTATTCAGTTCAGCTGAAGCTTCATGACATCCTGCAGGAGTCCAGTACAGAGGAGATGAATCATGATGTCATATTTACTTATTAAATTAATACATCCTGGAGAAAAAATATAAATATAACATTCTGTTTAGCTCAATAAAAAGTCACACACCGTAATATTTAGTTGAACCACCTTTAGCTTTGATTACAGCCAGTTTCTTCGTGGCATCGTTCTGATCAGCTGATCAATGTCACAACATTTCTTTCCGTCCAGAGTTGCTTTAATTGTTCACCAACATCTTGTGTTGATGATGGGAGAGTCAAGCTGCTGTGTGAAGTCTCAACACATCCTGGAACACAGTGTGTCATCAGGGAAGAAGAAGAGCACTGATGGAAAAGCCTGCTCATTCAGTATATTCAGGTAGTCAGCTGACCTGACCAACTGAATCAACCCCAGATCATAACATGGCCCCAACAGGCAGCTACAGTAGACACTAAGCATGATGGGTACATCACTTCATCTGCCTCTCTGCTGACCCTGATGCTCCCATCACTGTGGAACAGGGTCAATCTGGACTCATCAGACCACATGACCTTCTTCCATCCACTCCAGAGTCCAATCTTTATGCTCCAGAGCAAGTTGAAGATTTTTGTTCCAGTTAGCCTCACTGATAAGTGTTTTCTTAAGACTACACAGATGTTTAGATCCAGTCCCTTGAGTTGTCTTTAGATTTTGTGTGGAAATGTTCTTACTTTCACTAGCAAACAAACCTGTGAGTTCTATTATTGAGTTTTTAATTAACCAAAAGATTTAAGGGGATTGCCTACTCTGGGTGGGGAATGAGTCTTTGCCCCAAGTGAAGGAGTTCAAGTACCTCTGAGTTTTTTTCATGAGTGAGGGGATGATGGGGTGTGAGGTCGACTGGAGAGTCGGAGCAGCGGGCTTGGTGTTGCATGTGCTTCACCACACGGTTGTGACGAAAAGGGAGCTGAGCCGGAAGGCAAAGCTCTTCATCTACCGGTCAATCCTTGTCCCTACCCTCACCTATGGTCATGAGTGATGGGTCATGACCGAAAGAACGAGATCGCAGGTAAAAGCGGCTAAAATGGGTTTTCTCTGCAGGGTGGCTGGGGTCTCCCTTAGAGATAGGGTGAGAAGCTCAACAATCCAGGAGAGACTCGGAGTAGAGCCGCTGCTCCTCTGCGTGGAAAGAACCCAGTTGAGGTGGTTCGGGCATCTGATGAGGATGCCACCAGGGCGCCTTCCTAGTGAAGTGTTCCTGGCATGTCCAACGGGGAGGAGACCTAGGGGTAGACCCAGGACCAGGTGAAGGGAGTAAATGGGGATTCCCCAGTCCGATGTGGCCGGGGAAGGGGCTCGCTGCTGAAGCTGCTGCCACCGCGACCCGCCTTTGGATAAGCGGTTGACAATGGATGAAAGGATGGATGGTTTAAGTGATCTCTGGTAACGGTCATTCAAGATAGATTTCCGACCACATTTCTTCCTGGAAGTTGATGGTTCAAAACTCTTCTTCCAGGTTGTAATGATGCATTGGACGGTTCTTGACCCAATTTTGATGGTTTCAGTAATCTCATTAGATGTTTTCTTTGTTTGAGGAAGCCCAATAATCAGAGGAAATGTCTTCACACATGGTTGTTTGAGAAATGAAAATCTATCCCTCAGTTAGTTAAATAACTTGTTGCCATCTGAAACATATAATCCCTGCAGTAATTATCCAATGGATGTTTCTGACCTATTTGCTTAGTTAACTCCAGGTGGTGACGTTTCTTTTGACCAGACAGTTTATAAATGTAACATATATACAGTTGTAACATAAACTTGGTATTCTAGATCAACATGTTTCTCACAGAGCAGTTTTCAGATCTGTAGGTGAAGAACAACGTTTCCTCCATCAACTCCATCATTGTTCATCACCTCTGACTCTGCTGGACTTGAGTTCAACAGACAGACCGTTTATAAACAAAAAACCCAACTACCACTGCTGCTGCTGTCAGTCCAAGAACACAGTAGAGGACTGTTTTGGGTCTCTCAGGTGTGTCTGTGTTGGGTCTCTCAGGTTCTGGTTGATCCCTCGCTGCTGTAAAGAGACCAAACAACAGAACAGCTGAAGTTGTGACATATTTCTCAGATACTGTGAGAATGAAGTGAAGGATTGAGGTCGTCCTCAATACTTTTCTTCAGGTTCTTATTGATCCAAAAAAGCTGCTGAATTGAAACTGTTAATAAAGTTCTACTGACTCAACCAACTTACCAGAGACGTTGAGCCAACAATCACCAAAGTCCACACCAAAGTTTGTCCTCACATCACATAGGTACTGTCCTGAGTCCTCAGTCCTGAGTCTGGACACATGAAGTCTGAGTCGTCCGTCTCTGAGGAGGTCTTTGTCCCACTGGACTCGTCCTACAAACTGTTGATCCCGAGACTCTGGGATCACAACACCTCCACGTAGTTCAAACAGGACTGAGACTTTGAGATCAGTGTTCATCTCACAGAAGATATAAAGTGAGTCGGGGGAAGTGTCAGCTGTGGTTGTGAACGTCCATTCCAGTGTGATGTTGTGGTTCTCCTCTGCCTGATAGGAGGTCTGTGTCACATTCACTACAAATGTTCCTGTTGAGGAGACAGAGAGGGAAAGTGAGGAGCAGACACACTGACAGCTTTAACATGGCAGCCTTTAAACTCCATCTCCATGTTTGTGTGGACAGTTTAGTGACGTCTCAGAGCTGCAGAGGCTCATCAACATCAGCTGTTTGCTCACATGTGGGCCACTTTAACTGCTTCATTGAATCACAGTGTCAGAAAGTGAAGCTGTAAACTGACCACAGACACAGTTGAGGGTGATGAGCAGCAGGATCCTGCAGATCAGGCCCGGTTCTAGACTGCCTTGATTTGGGGGGCAGTAAGAAATGTTGATGGGTCACCAACTGCTACTGTTTTGAGTGCCATAGAGATAGCGTTTTTTTTGTATGCCTACCAGTCTATGATGCCAACCCAGACATAAGCATCGCAGATTCGACGTGGTTCCATCGGCAAAGCTCTAACGGGAATTATTTTTCTGGATTGACGAAGAAAACAAATTCTGTGGCCAACCACTTATTGATGTCAGTCTACTAACATATTTTCTATTTCAATTTGAAGCTACAATGTAATTGGCATTTTACATTTTAAGCCCACCTCCACCTCCCTGATGTAGGACAACTTTATCAATGCCCAATTAGAATTAGTTATCTAATATGAAATGGAATCTAAACCTAAAAATTGCGCAACTGGCAGACAGAACTTTTGACGCACGGAAAGAACACACACTTTTGAGCCCCAGTGATGCTATAAACAAGTGCACCAAAACATGGACATATGAATGCATAACCCCAATGCATAAAAAAAAAACTAAATCATCAGAGCCAGCCGTTCCATAATAAAAATGTCTTGCCATCATTCGTTATCCATGTTTACTTCTTCTAGATGAAGCTGCACTTGATTTTAAAAACAAATCAGTTGGTTTGCAGCATTTTTCACCGTCAGCCTACAGTGCTCTCAGATTTCTCTCTCTCTCTTTTCTCCGCTCACCCCTTGTGTCGCTTGATGCCTCGATTCTTTTTTTTGCTAGCTTAATCTCAGTCAGTTTCCAGTTTTCAATCTCCAACTTCCAACAACCCAGAGACGCGGTCCACTCGATTCAGTCTTGAAATTCCCAGAAGGCATTGCTTCATTTTTAACTTTTGCAAACAAATAATCAAATAAAAAAAATGGAGGTAGATTTGTATTATTTCAAATCATGCACGTTTTTGAACATCTGAATAAGAAATTCGCTACAAAAGAATGCAGACTGATGTAAAAATTCGTGACTGTAGAGGGTAACCATGACTGTGATATAGAGACTTGTATGTGGTATGTAAATAGTGATCAGATTGTTGATATTGCAGATGTGGAGGACTTGAAAAGACTAAATTGTCATTTAGCTTTTAAATAACACTAGACAGGGAACAGAGTGATTAGTTAGCCGGCCCATAAGGGCTTGTGGTTCCTCTGGCATCTGCCAATATTTAAGATTGTCAGTCTGTCAAATACATTTTGCCCCACCACCAAATTTCCCAAACCTCCCGTCATATCTACCACAATGAATTTGGGAAATTTGGTGGTGGGGCAAAATTTAAGTTTCTTTATAATCTGTGACAAAGCAATTTTGTAAACAGCGCTATAAAAATAAATAAATAAATCTTTTCTGCCAGATGCCAGCAGCCTCAGAGTCGCCGCTGTCGGAGGCTCTGGCCCCAGGAAGTAACGTTAAACAGTGGCCGGCGGCGCTAACCTGAATTTACAGGTTATGGAGTCCCCTCTCACTAACGTGTGTTGTTTAATCCTGTCGGCGGGGGTGGGTGAGGCTCGTGGGCCAACAGGACTAACAGCGGGGCTGGCAAGGGTTGAAAGTTGAAACCCGCTTCACAACCGGGTCGTAGCCTGCCCGTGTGACGCTTCCCATGCCGCGGAGCGGGACAGAGACAAACTCGGCAGCAGCCGCCGATGGGACAAGGCTACTACAAGCAGTTGCTAGCCGACATGCTAACAACTAACAAGCCTGGAGTGTCCGTAGTATCTAATGTGATGCTAACTGAGAGAAGCTGCTACTGACTGTATGCACGGTACGAGAGAGAGAGAGACACCGGCTCTGTTGGCAGAAGAGCCATGGACTGTGATTACTCTGAGCAGCATTTATGGGAATACGTTACAATATTATATATTTGAATATACTTTTTTTTTTTTTTTTTTTTTTCGGAATGAAGTGGGGTCGGTTTGGTGGGGCAGCCGAAGCATTTGGGGGGGCATTGCCCCCCCGTGCCCATGCCTAGAACCGGGCCCGCGCGGCAAGCTAAATAAGTAGCAACATCTACACAGAAGGAAAACAAAGACGAGTTTGCAGAACTTCACACAGTTTCGTGGACGTTTTCACAAGAGTTAGGTTGTTTACATGATATTTAGTTGCACAGCATTAACGGTTTGCAGTGCAGCCGGTCCGAGGGCAACGGCATGCCTCATGAACAACAGAAAGAGCTAGGTCCAGGACGAAAACATCTGGGCACACCTCACATATGACAGCCAGACCGTCTGCAAACCGTGTGGAGCAAAAACACCACCAAACTGAAGCGACATTTACAGAGAAAGAGAGATTTTCACTTGACACAAATAGATTCATTGTTATTAATTACTTATTGACTGAGATTAATTGATTGTAACCACAACTGGGTCAATCATAGTAACAGTATCACCAACAGTATAGATTATAAGTAATTTGTTGTAAATATAGTTTTCATTCATTGTTATCATTTATTATTTCCAAACCCTTGCTTTGGAACATGTGTAGTGAATGTGACACAGACCTCCTATCAGGCAGAGGAGAACCACAACATCACACTGGAATGGACGTTCACAACCACAGCTGACACTTCCCCCGACTCACTTTATATCTTCTGTGAGATGAAAACTGATCACAAAGTCTTAGTCCTGTTTCATCTATATGGAGGTGTTGTGATCCCAGAGTCTCAGGATCAACAGTTTGTAGGACGAGTCCAGTGGGACAAAGACGTCCTCAGAGACGGACGACTCAGACTTCATGTGTCCAGACTCAGGACTGAGGACTCAGGACAGTACCTGTGTGATGTGAGGACAAACTATGATGGAGACTCGGGTGAATGTCGGCTCAATGTCTCTGGTAAGTTGGTTGAGTAGAAGTCAGTAGAACTTTTTTTGGATCAATAAGAACCTGAAGAAAAGTATTGATGATGACCACAATCCTTCACTTCATTCTCACAGTATCTGAGAAATATGTCACAACTTCTGTCACCACAGACACACCTGAGAGACCCGACACAGGAAGTCGGGGAATGATCGTCCTCTACTGTGGACTGACAGCAGCAGCAGTGGTAGTTTTGTTTTTTGTTTATAAATGTTGTTGCTGATGAACTAAACTACTTTGACTGATGAACAACAATAAGGGAGTTGATAGATGAAACGTTGTTCTTCACCTTCATGTTGTCCATTTGACAGGACGTCTCATCAAACTCTCTTATTGGACTGATCTGAGATCTGCTGTATGATCACTTTACTGAAGTCTCAGGACAGTACCTGTGTGATGTGAAGACAAACTATGGTGGTGACTTTGGTGAATGTCGGCTCAGCATCTCTGGTAAGTTGGTTGAGTAGAAGTCAGTAGAACTTTATTAACAGGTTCAATTCAGCAGCTTCATTTGATCAATCAGAACCTGAAGAAAAGTATTGAGGACGACCACAATCCACAATCAAGGTGTTCTATTGTTTGGTCTCTTTACAGCAGCGAGGAATCGACCTGAACCTGAGAGTCCCAACACAGCAAGTCGTGGAAGGATCGGCCTCTACTTTGGACTGGGACTGACACAAACAGTGGTAGTTGTGTTGCTTGTTTGTTACATTTTATCCATTCACTGTCTGTCTGATGAACAGAAGTCCAGCAGAGGATTTAAGAAAAGTTCCAACTCAGTATTACGGAAGGAAACTGTTTGATCAGCACTGTAAATGAGATGGTTAAAACACATCCTGCCTTCATGTAAACCACTAAAATTGGGTCAAGAACCGTCCAATGCATTGTTAAAACCTGGAAGAACAGTGTAGAACCATCAACTGCCAGGAAGAAATGTGGTCGGAAAACTATCTTGAATGATCGTTACTAGAGATCACTTAAACGTTTTGGTTATTTAAAAACTCAAGAATAGAGCTCATAGCTTTGTTTGATAGTGAAAGTAAGAACATTTCCACATAAAATGTGAAGAGAACTCAAGGGGCTGGATCTAAACATCTGTGTAGTCCTTACAAAATCACTTATCAGTGAGGCTAACTGGAAATAAAGGCTTCAACTTGCTCTGGAGCATAAAGATTGGACTCTGGAGTGGATGGAAGAAGGTCATGTGGTCTGATGAGTCCAGATTGACCCTGTTCCACAGTGATGGGAGCATCAGGGTCAGCAGAGAGGCAGATGAAGTGATGTACCCATCATGCTTAGTGTCTACTGTAGCTGCCTGTTGGGGCCATGTTATGATCTGGGGTTGATTCAGTTGGTCAGGTCAGCTGACTACCTGAATATACTGAATGAGCAGGCTTTTCCATCAGTGCTCTTCTTCTTCCCTGATGACACACTGTGTTCCAGGATGTGTTGAGACTTCACACAGCAGCTCGACTCTCCCATCATCAACACAAGATGTTGGTGAACAATTAAAGCAACTCTGGACGGAAAGAAATGTTGTGACATTGATCAGCTGATCAGAACGATGCCACAGAGAAACTGGCTGTAATCAAAGTTAAAGGTGGTTCAACCAAATATTACACCTCAAGTCTCTGGATGTTGTGGGGCTGTCTTGGTTGACACGTCTCTGCAGCATCGCGTGGCAGTCGGGGACAGTGCCTCTGGACTGGCAGACCGGGGTGGTGGTCCCCCTATTTAAAAAGGGGGACCGGAGGGTGTGTTCCAACTATCGGGGGATCACACTCCTCAGCCTCCCTGGGAAAGTCTATTCAAGGGTACTGGAGAGGAGAATTCGGCCGATAGTCGAACCTCGGATTCAGGAGGAACAATGCGGTTTTCGTCCTGGCCGTGGAACACTGGACCAGCTTTATACCCTCCGCAGGGTGCTCGAGGGTTCATGGGAGTTTGCCCAACCAGTCCACATGTGTTTTGTGGACTTGGAGAAGGCATTCAACCGTGTCCCTCGTGGCATTCTGTGGGGGGTGCTCCGGGAGTACGGGGTCGGAGGCCCTCTGTTAAGGGCTGTACGGTCCCTGTACGACCGGAGCAGGAGCTTGGTTCGCATTGCCGGCAGTAAGTCAGACCTGTTCCCAGTGCATGTTGGACTCCGGCAGGGCTGCCCTTTGTCACCGGTTCTGTTCATTATTTTTATGGACAGAATTTCTAGGCGCAGCCACGGGCCGGAGGGGATCTGGTTCGGGAGCCACTGGATCTCATCTCTGCTTTTCGCGGATGATGTGGTCTTGTTGGCTCCTTCGAGCCAGGACCTCCAGCATGTCCTGGGGCGGTTTGCAGCCGAGTGTGAAGCGGCTGGGATGAGAATCAGCACCTCCAAATCTGAGGCCATGGTTCTCGACCGGAAAAAGGTGGCTTGCTCCCTCCAGGTGGGAGGAGAGTTCCTGCCTCAAGTGGAGGAGTTTAAGTATCTCGGGGTCTTGTTCACGAGTGAGGAAAGGATGGAGCGTGAGATTGACAGGCGGATCGGTGCAGCGGCCGCAGTAATGCGGTCGTTGTATCGGTCTGTCGTGGTGAAGAGAGAGCTGAGCCGAAAGGCGAAGCTCTCGATTTACCAGTCAATCTACGTTCCGACCCTCACCTATGGCCATGAACTTTGGGTCATGACCGAAAGAATAAGATCCCGGATACAAGCGGCCGAAATGAGTTTCCTCCGCAGGGTGGCAGGGCGCTCCCTTAGAGATAGGGTGAGAAGCTCTGTCACCCGGGAGGAGCTCGGAGTAGAGCCGCTGCTCCTCCACATCGAGAGGAGCCAGCTGAGGTGGCTCGGGCATCTGTTTCAGATGCCCCCGGGACGCCTCCCTCGGGAGGTGTTCCTGGCATGTCCCGCCGGGAGGAGACCCCGAGGAAGACCCAGGACACGCTGGTGTGACTATGTCACCCAGCTGGCCTGGGAACGCCTTGGGATCCTCCAGGAAGAGCTGGAGGCAGTGTCCGGGGAGAGGGAAGTCTGGGTGTCCCTGCTCAGGCAGCTGCCCCCGCGACCCGGCCCCGGATAAGCGGACGAAAATGGATGGATGGATGGATGGATGGATGGATGTGACTTTTTATCAGGGCCAGACAGAATGTTATATTTATATTTTTTCTCCATGATGTATTAATTTAATAGGTAAATATGACATCATGATTCATCTCTCCTGTACTGGACTCCTGCAGGATGTCATGAAGCTTCAGTTGAACTGACCTGCTTGTTGTTTGATATTACAGGACACACAGGAAGTGATGTCATCATGTATTTCATATGAATAACATTTTGTAAATAATCCCTTTTTTATATAAAAATATATTATATGACACATAAAACTCCTTTATATCCCGTTTCTATTATGTATTTTGTTCCATGTATTTTATTCACTTTGTTGTGTTTGAAAAGCTGTGATTTGTTAACGCTGGTGTTAAAGATAAAGGATTTCTACTTTATTCAGGAGAGTCTGCTTGTTGTTGTTCCTGAAGACATCTAACATGAGAGTAAAATGAAGCCTCCTCAGCTGCAGTCATGTATTAATGTCAGCAGGGGGCTCCAGTGGTTACCAACCTGTGACAACATGTGGATCAGCTGCTGCTGCTGCTGCTGCTGCTGCAGAGAAGATCAGATACATCATCAGCTGTGAGCTTCACTTTGATTTACTCTCAGTCTGTGCAGGAGGAGGAGGATCAGTGAAACATAAAGAGTGTGTTGCTCTTGGTTTCTTCACCTTAATGACAGCTGACAATATCTTGGACTTTATTAAAGACTCTTATAAAACATGACATGTACTGTTTGTAGGCCTGCAGGTGATTTTCCAACACATGACTTTGTGTTTCCAGTCTGACACAAAGTCTCTCTGAGTCTTCTTGAGAAAACATGAAGTGAAGTCAGTTACAAACTGCTTTACAGGCCACATTAATGACTAGTGACATCACAGTGGTGAAGACTGCAGGTTTAGGTCCAGTTAAAGATCCTCTTCAGGCCTGAACAGACAGAGGTCAGAACCAGACTGAGAAGAGAACAATGAGCTACAAACTGCAGGAAGACTCAGTTGTAGTTGAGCTCAGTCATATGCCGAAACATCTGCAGCTTCTTTATGATTTAATTCTGATGCTTCACACACAGATCAATATATATGAAAGGAAGATGGAGAGGAGACAATATGAACTGTGATGTCACCCTGAAGCTGTGCAGGAACCTTTGAAACAGAACATGCTGCAGTATTCACAACAGTTTGATTGTGATGTCACCTTTTCAGTTCTGACATGGATTCAACTCAAGAGTGTGAGATGATGTTTAGAAGATAAGATGGTAGACAAAAGAATGTAGACAGACCTGTTATTAGAAAACAAAGGCTTCCTACTAAAACCATGACCAGTACTTGATATCTTTCCTTGTTCAGGGATGTGAATGCCACTCATAGTACAAATATACCAAGAATGTTGGTATACTAAGGGACACTGAATTGTAGGGAACTGGACGCTCTGAGACGTCACTAAACTGTCCACACAAACATGGAGATGGAGTTTAAAGGCTGCCATGTTAAAGCTGTCAGTGTGTCTGCTCCTCACTTTCCCTCTCTGTCTCCTCAACAGGAACATTTGTAGTGAATGTGACACAGACCTCCTATCAGGCAGAGGAGAACCACAACATCACACTGGAATGGACATTCACAACCACAGCTGACACTTCCCCCAACTCACTTTATATCTACTGTGAGCTGATAAATGATCACAAAGTCTCAGTCCTGTTTGAAATACGTGGAGGTGTTGAGGTCCCAGAGTCTCGGGATCAACAGTTTGTAGGACGAGTCCAGTGGGACAAAGACGTCCTCAGAGACGGACGACTCAGACTTTATGTGTCCAGACTCAGGACTGAGGACTCAGGACAGTACCTGTGTGATGTGAGGACAAACTATGGTGGTGACTTTGGTGATTGTTGGCTCAGCGTCTCTGGTAAGTCGGTTGATGAGTAAAACTTTTTTTTGATCAATAAGAACCTGAAGAAAAGTATTGAGGACGACCACAATCCTTCACTTCATTCTCACAGTATCTGAGAAATATGTCACAACTTCAGCTGTTCTGTTGTTTGGTCTCTTTACAGCAGTGAGGGATCCACCAGAACCTGAGAGACCCGACACAGACACACCTGAGAGATTGAAGGGGGTAATTCGGGGAATAATTTCCCTCAGTATAGTAGGACTGGCATTAGCAGTTGTGTGTGTTGTTTATCTTTCATCCATTAACTGTCTGTCTGATGAACAAGATTATGTGTCAGACTCCAGTGGACGACTTAAGAGAAGTCACATCTCAGTAGAAACAGAAGGAACAGTTTTCTCAACATTTTAATGAGACATAAGGACAGACAACTTAACATAACACCTCAGCACCAGTGATGACTACATCCTCCAGCACCTGGACTCCTCTGAAAGCCTCCACCAGGATGCTGTTTGTGGACTTCAACACCATCATCCTGGTTCTGCTACAGAACAATCTCTCCCTGCTGAGTGTGATGACTCCACCTGCAGCTGGACCAATAGAATATCCATCTGTACTGAGAACATGAACAATTCATATCAGGCATCCTGTTTACATTTATATTTTGTCATGTCTCCAGTTATTTTTATGTTTGTTCTTTTGCACCTAAACACAACAGTAGATTCCTCATATGTGAAAACTTACTAAACTAAACTGAATAGAAATTATTCTAATTGTGATAAAACTAAAACTGTACATGTTATATCTTATCAAACTTGTTCTTTTACTTTTATATGTGTATTTATATGTGTATATGTGTATAAAAGGGTTGATATTGTATATTATTGTGCTTTTTAAATTGCCTGTAAGAGCAAACTGAAAATGTGACCCTTCTGTAAATCATTCTGACTCTTTGACACTTTATCACTTTGCTCTTAGATATGAAATGTGACTGTTGTTGATTTCCAGCAGATGAAAAAAAACCTTTCTATTACTTTACTGTACAACATTATTGTGACTGTAGGAGCTCGGAGGGATTGTGGTGACAGATGATTGTTGTTTGACAAAATCTCTCCTTAATGTTGAGATTTAGATTATTTTTAGCTTTTAACATCATCATCTGTTCAAGCACAGAAGTTAAAAAATATAAACTCTGACTCTTTGAATCACAAGTTGAATCAGTCAACTGGGAACCTGTTGGATTGACATGAAGGAGACTCAAGTTTCTGATGAAGCTGCTGTTTCACTTCAAACAGAATAAAGTCCAGCTGTAACCAGACAGCAGCAAACTCAACACCACACAGATTCTGTAGTATAGAAGTTGATATGAGAATAACATTGAAGATAAACACTTAAAGAACGGCTTAAAACAACCTCTACATTTAACAAACCATTCAATGGTTCAATAAACAAGTTAGAGATGAAAGATCTTGACTTTTATTCAGGAGTTGTGAATTAATCAGGACAAACATTTTCATCTGTGACACTGATGTACTGAAATACTCCAGTAATGTGAGACAAACTGAGTCAGAAGTCACATTTAAATCAAATATCACAGAGAAAACACAACATGTGAACGTTTTTGTGACCTTCAGTCACATTTCAACAACCTGAAGGTCCAAGTGATCTCAGCTGTCACCTGCAGCCAGGTGAGGATCTCTAAACTGGTGATTAAGATAAAGAGCTCCCTCTGCTGACCACAACACATCTTTACTTTACAGCACAACAAGGAAAGGTTAAAGCTCAGTGAGAGTTACAGCTGTAGATAACATCTGGACAGACAGTCAGAACAGTCTGACAGTTTACAGGATGTCACAATAGAAGAGAAACATAACAACACTGTTTTCATTTGATGGAAGAGAAAAAACTTCAATACATCCTGCTGGAGTCCAGACAAGGATCAGAACAACAACAATAACAACTACAACAACAACAATAAAAATAATAATAATAACAATAATAATTTCAAAACCATTTCACATGGTAAAACACAATTTGCAGATCTCACTTAGACTTTTCAGCAGAACTCTAAACACATTCTGCACTCTAATGCACATGTCATCCATACTGGTAAACACACGTGGCAACAATAAAATACAAATAGAGAACACTTGTCATTGATTAAACACAACCACTCAAAATTGATTTCACCTGTTTCAAATCATGTGACACAACCAATATAAGCCAGTTCAGAGAGCAAACAGCCTGTGGTGATATAGGTGAGGAACCATGTCAGGGCTGGACACACAAGAGGCTTCTTCTTCTGTTGCCTCAGGAGGGAAAATATTGCTTGTGATGTGACAAAGTGCTCTGGCCTGATCCAGCCCAAAGACAAGAAGAAGCACATTGATCACATATTTACTCCTTTGATTATTGTATTGTATACTGTAGTACAGTGCATTGTAGGCTGCATACTGGACAATAAACAAACTGTCTGGTCCTGAACATTGTGCTCTCTATTTGTGTACAGTACTGACTGCTCAATAGATTTTGACTGGTTGCAGGTTCATATCAACAAAGAACAAGATTTACAGAATCACAGAAACAAAGGACAAGTTTGTGAGATGCAGGATAAAGTGCTGTAATAACAGGGGTACAAGGAGGAGGAGGAACAAAAAAACTTGCACAGAGCAAAGCAGAGTATAATTTCTGATTAATTTTGAGCTACTATGATAGAACATGTTTTCATTCATCAAAAGACAGTGACGGAAAAATATGAAATTTGTTTTGAGATTAAAAATGTGCTTCTCCCTGAGAACTATATGATTTGATCAACGTGTTTTCTATTTTATGGTGCATTGTTTTCTGCCTGCTTGATCGTGTATATTAATTTGATTGATTTGTTTATGATTTGAGAGCAGTGTTTGGTTTTGAGAACAGGTAAATCTGTTTTGAGGCGAAAGTTTCATTTTGCACGAGGAGTCAGAGGTTTTGTAAATAGTGCTTAAAGCTGAGGATTTGTGTTTAATGTTTTCAGAAAACGGAGCAAGGTTTCAGAAATAGTGTTTTAGCAATTGAGAAAAACTGTAACAGGCAGGATGTAGCCAGAGTAGGGCAGGTCATGCCAAGCAAGGTAGTGTGAACTAAAATAACGGAGATACAGCAACTGTATTCCTGCTAACTGACTGGAGTGCAGACAGTGTTGCTCACGTTACTCTTAAATAGTAATTAATTATATTTACTAGTTACTTCTCCCAAAAAGTAACTCAGTTAGTAATGGAATTACTCTAATATAAAATTAATTAGTTACCAGGAAAAGTAACCCTTGCGTTACTTTCTTTTCTTCCCCTTTTGAGCTCGGCATTGTTTTTAATGTATCTATGTATTTAGAAAATGTCTTTCTGCATGGCAGAGCGGCACCTGCTCTCCCTGGTATTTAGCCTATGAAGGAGTCTGGGTCAGCTGTTGATAACGGGAGCATGTTCTCAACAACATACCTGCCTATCATTGCATTCAGTTCAGTCTGTGTTACAAGTTTTAGTGAAGCTGCAGCAGAAACATCCAGCTTTAGCTGCTTGGACGACTCCGTGTCTTTCCTGACTCCTGTTGTCATCATCAACAGTGTCAACAACGGTGTTTTTGTCCACTAGTGTTGTAGAAGCGCGTGCAGTTGAGAGATGCTTCATTAGATTAGAGTTGCTTAAAACGGACGTGGACAAAGGAGGTTAAAGTAGTGTCTGTACTTCCACTTTGAAAACTTAAACTTTCTAGCGTTGTATCGGTCGCAAACGTGACGTTCAAACGAACGAATCTTTTGAGTGAACGAAGTGAATGGAATCACTTCAAGAACTTATTCGTTCCTTTCTCAGTTCAGTTGAGCTCAGCCGCAAGCATGCCGGCTGGGAGTGGATCTGCCGCGACTCACACAGAGAACTGTGAGGACGTGATTCACGTTCGCGCTGATTCGTTCATGATTCGCGAACCTACTGCATACAGAGAACTGTCGCTGAGGACGTGATTCTCGTTCGCGTACCGTGCTGAAAGTGGCGCTGTGTCAGTCACTCAGGGCAGACGAGTTAATTCACGTCCAGTAACCATACTGCTAAAATTAGCGCTGTGTTGCTAACATCCATGTAGCATCATGTTAAGTGATTTTACTGCACAGTTAAAGTCACTCACGTCCGCGAACGTGATTCTCAGCAGGTAACGTAATTCACCTCCTCATAATTCACCTGTTCGCGAACGACCTGCTGAGGAGGAGATTCACATCCATGCTGATTCAAGTGACAGCGCGAATGTGAATCACCTCCTCAGCAGGTCGTTTGCGAACGAGGGACGCCAGGACGTGAATCACGTTCGCGCTGTCATTCACTCATGATTCGCATCAGATTCTCGTTCACGTACTGTGCTGAAAGTAGCACTGTGTCACTCACTCACTCAGGGCAGAGGAGTTGATTCATGTTCAGTAACCGTACTGCTAAAACTAGAGCTGTGTTGCTAACATCTGTGTAGCATCATGTTAAGTGATACTACTGTGCACAGAGGACACTTTCACCGTATAATAATTTTAGTGCATGAATACCACTCAAAGCAGCGCTGCGTCTCCCGCGAAAGATTGTGTACTATAGTCAGTGAACGCACCGTCCCTCAATAAGTGAACTTGAACCTCAGGGCTGATTAATGAACTGAATGACGGATCGTTTGGCTGCTTATCAGTTCAGGGAGTTGGAGAGCACTGAACGATTCGGTGAACGAATCTTTTGAACAAATCATTTTAATGAACGGATTCTAGAGATTCAGTACAGTAAAAAGAACTGCCGTTCCCATCACTAAAACTTACCCTCTGGACTCGCCATTTCTGCAGCTCACCTCTGCTAGTTTGTGTGTGCGAGGCTGTGTGGTTTGTGTGTAAACCGAACACAGCCTCTGATTGGCTCACAAAATCTCACTCTACCTTAGAGAGCCAATCATCACCTCTGCGGTTGTCCCGCCCCTCCCACCGGAGAAAAATATAGCAGCCCTGCTGCCCCTGTGGACGAGAGCCGAGTCGGATGACAACAGCTTCAATGAGAAACTTCAATTTGTAACGCGCCACATGTTATAGTTGGTAACGGTAACGGCGTTGTAACAATGGGAAAAGTAATTAATTAGATTACTCCATTACTGAAAAAATAACGCAGTTAGTAACGCCATTATATTTAAACGCCGTTACTCCCAACACTGCTGGAGTGAATGTATGTTATAACAAATATATAAATATATGTTTATATAACTCCTGTTGGTGACACTCATAAGCTACAGAAGTAAAGGCTCAACTCCAGACCAGGGGTTTCAGGCAGTGCAGGAGCAGAGTTTTCTGTGGAATAGAGTAACTCCCTGTGGCGTGGGCTTTAGGCTTTTTCACTTTGGAGACATTTTACATGCACAACAATGCTCCATAGCAAAATTAAGGAAAGGCAAAAACCCTAAAACGCTTAATATGACCTCTTTTGTACATATGTACAAAACACGTTACGTATACATAGTAGACAAAGACGACACGTTTCTCAGCATTACTTCAGTAAAGTGATCATACAGCAGATCTCAGATCAGTCCAATAAGAGAGTTTGATGAGACGTCCTGTCAAATGGACAACATGAAGGTGAAGAACAACGTTTCATCTATCAACTCCCTTATTGTTGTTCATCAGTCAAAGTAGTTTAGTTCATCAGCAACAACATTTATAAACAAAAAACAAAACTACCACTGCTGCTGCTGTCAGTCCACAGTAGAGGACGATCATTCCCCGACTTCCTGTGTCGGGTCTCTCAGGTGTGTCTGTGGTGGGTCTCTCAGGTTCTGGTGGATCCCTCGTTGCTGTAAAGAGACCAAACAACAGAACAGCTGAAGTTGTGACATATTTCTCAGATACTGTGAGAATGAAGTGAAGGATTGTGGTCATCATCAATACTTTTCTTCAGGTTCTTATTGATCCAAAAAAAGTTCTACTGACTTCTACTCAACCAACTTACCAGAGACATTGAGCCGACATTCACCCGAGTCTCCATCATAGTTTGTCCTCACATCACACAGGTACTGTCCTGAGTCCTCAGTCCTGAGTCTGGACACATGAAGTCTGAGTCGTCCGTCTCTGAGGACGTCTTTGTCCCACTGGACTCGTCCTACAAACTGTTGATCCAGAGACTCTGGGATCACAACACCTCCACGTAGATGAAACAGGACTGACACTTTGTGATCAGTTTTCATCTGACAGAAGATATAAAGTGAGTTGGGGGAAGTGTCAGCTGTGGTTGTGAACGTCCATTCCAGTGTGATGTTGTGGTTCTCCTCTGCCTGATAGGAGGTCTGTGTCACATTCACTACAAATGTTCCTGTTGAGGAGACAGAGAGGGAAAGTGAGGAGCAGACACACTGACAGCTTTAACATGGCAGCCTTTAAACTCCATCTCCATGTTTGTGTGGACAGTTTAGTGACGTCTCAGAGCTGCAGAGGCTCATCAACATCAGCTGTTTGCTCACATGTGGGCCACTTTAACTGCTTCATTGAATCACAGTGTCAGAAAGTGAAGCTGTAAACTGACCACAGACACAGTTGAGGCTGATGAGCAGCAGGATCCTGCAGATCATCTTCTCCCTGTGAGAGGAGACAGAGGTGAAGAGTCATGTGATCACAGTTCAGTCCTCACATGTACCACAACCAACATCTACAGTCTGTCTTTAGTCTTCTAAACACTCCTCTGTCTTCATCGTCCTCATCATCACACACAAGGACTTCCTGACTGAACACAGTCTGGATGCTAATGCTAAGCTGCTGTGTTGTTCTTCTGACACAAGATGGCGCCAAAAGTGTGTGACCATCTCAGGAACAGCATCATCAGGGTGAGAACAACAGAGTGTTCTGTGCTGCATGGAGGCAGACAGACAAACCAGGAAGTAAATGTGTGACGACATAATGTCAGTGATGTAAATATCTAACACTGAAACATTATAAACACATATAAACAATGGGGTGAAGCCAAGATGGCGTCGTGAGCGGGAGTTTTCGAATGTTGTCCTCCGAAAATATCACTGTATGTGACTGTACTACTTGAAACTCAATGAACCTACGATTCCCCAGACCCATTTTGTTTAGTTCATACGAAAAGTGTTCTACAGGTGATATTTCTTCTCTCTTTGATGGGAAAAAAAGCACGAAGAAGAAGAAACGCAACAACGCACTGAATTCATGGATGATGACTCCTCAACTGAAGCTTTAAACAGCTAGCAAAAGCCCTCCTTCCATATTAAGAGCAAATGAACAACGGTGCCTCAGCAAGAAGCGAAGAACTCCGGGTATCTGTGCGACAACAATCTCCGCACCAAAGAGGCCTTAACTCCAGAGGATGCAGCTGCCAGAGAGAAACTGTGGCCTTTGTTGAAAAAGGCCAGAGAGGAGAGGAAGAGAGCTTCATTCAGAGGCCCTTTCTCTTACATTGAAGGAAAGAAGATCGACTGCTTGGAGGTGAAAAGAGGAGGAAAAAAAACTTAACAGGGGTACTCAAATACAAATCTTAAAGGGCCACAAAGATTTTTTTCAATGACTCAAAGGTCCGTGTATTGAGGTCGGTCAGGCCACATGCAATAATACTTGGGTATTCTGTTGGTGTTGGTGTAATTATGGTTCATGAATGTGTTTGTGAATAAGATGATATGTTGGTTGTGGGTTAATTCACGTCATTTGTTCTGTGATTAAATGGTGTTGAGTTTTAACAAGGATGATAAACATTTTGGCACCGTGAGTGAAAGGGTGTTTGCCGGGAGAAACTCCCCGTCCGTTACACATCTTAAGGCAATACATGATGAGACTTGCTAACATTACACTTAGTCAAAAACGTAGGTGTGTGTTATTACAGCACCTTCATATTCGTGGGTTTTGTCCTGGTTCGAGAATGAATACATGCAAAGTTCCTACTGCTATGAGTGGCTGATTCTCATTGTCCACTTTGTTATAGCAGTTTACTTGGCAAACGCCATTTCAATCTTTTACCACCGGCGGAATGTGAATACGCGAACTGCTCCGAAGACGAAAGTGAAAGTTAGAAGTTGCGCTCGCAGTGGTGAGTGACCCAGCTGTATGTGTATCGTCGGCATGGAGACAAGTCCCGGTGCACACGTGCTGACCCAAACAAAACACATGGTGAAGGAATAACAGTTCGGGTGCCACAAATAGGAGGACGGCGGGCCGGATGCGGCCCGGGGGCCGCCTATTGAGGACCGCTGAAGTAGGAGTTTGAGACCATGGACTTCCGAAAATAAAGACAATTCAGGCAATTCAGGTATTTGTAAGACAGGGAAATGCAGATTAAAATGCAGCCTTAAGTCCATGGACGGCAAACATTGGATAAATAATCTAAAATCAAAGTAAATTAAGGTCTAAATTAAAGGAGATGTAAGAATAACGCATGCAAGGACCAAAACTGCAGAAAAGAACAATCTGAACTGAAATAAACAACAATAAAAGTTAGTTGTTAACAAAAATCGAAGATCAACAAAAAAGTTTCAGTAAAATCAATAATAAATGTTCGAACATTCTTATGGGGGTTTAATAGAGTTAAAAAGTAGTGTATGTGGTTGTTGACTGTGTGTTGTCAACTACCTGTGTCCTGACTGTGTGTTGAAAAATCTGCTGGAAAGATTTGTGTTTCCTAAAATAAATTGTGCTATTTCGCAATGTTGTGTGATTTTATGCTGATGTAACTGTCAAGGTGTTACAGACATTTTGCTGTTCTAAAGAGCTTTGTGTTGCTGTTAAGTAGTCAAACGGTGTGAAGGTTATTAGACAAACTTGATAGTTCTGGTCTAAAACGTGTGTGCTAAAGATATATTAGTATTGGGTGTGATTTATGAGATTGTTGTTTATGTATGTGTTGTTTTTGGCTTATGAATACTATTCGCGCAGGCTAATAGTTTCTAAATGCTAAATGGATGAGGACTTGTATTACTTTAAGAGCGGGTTCCTATCTCACTGGTGGCTTAGGAAGTTGTGTGCTGAAAAGTTGTGTTTCAAACTGCAGCTCCATTGCTCCTCCCCTGGTGTGTGTGAGAGGGGGATCCTAGAGCCCCCACCGCTCTACTGCACGTCCGGTGTGACGTAATCGCCCTCCCTTTCTCTTCTCACTGTCGGCTGTGTCCGAGCTCAGTGAACTTTTCCTTTTTTTTTGTACAGCAAGGTTTTGTTGTGGTTTTTCAAGCTCCTTCCAGCATGCTGTCTCATTAGCGGTTGTTGTCTGAAGTGAATGCCTATATGCCAGTGATAAATACATTTATTTGATGATTACATATAAGCTGCTATTTCAAATATTATAACCAATTGTGTTGCAAATACAGTTTAAGCCAAGTTAATATTCAAGTAAACGCTATGATCTGTTTTTTGTTTTTTTTCTCTAAGTACAGGGTGTGAGCTGAAGAAGGCTGTTGTGAATCAAGTAGTATTTGACCAACCTACTCTGTTGCCCAAATGGTGTGTTCATAGATAAGAAATTTAAAGCTGATATTAGAACTGAAACAGGTAAAGTACTAATTGAAAATACTGCGATCCTTTAAAAAAGCGTATATATAAAGTGTCTGTGTTGATTGCATTATGATTTTCACATCAAGGTTCACATACCTGTTACAGAAGAAGTAAAATCATCATTTGAACAACAGAAGCATCAAGCATCTAATAAAAACATACATATAAAGTGTCCACAGTCACAAGGTTTAGTAGAATGTGCCAATGGTGCATTAAAAACTAAAATAGCCAAAATCATGGCTGATTTAATGGTAAACTCACCTGGGAAGATGCTTTTGCCATTAGCACTAATTTCTATGCGCTTGCAAACTAACAGACTAACAAATCTAACCCCGCATGAAATGCTCACTGGACACCCAATGCCACTGCCACAGTGCAGGGGCCCTATAGAGGGATCACCGCTTCAGCAGCTGAAGCGAAATTTGGGGGACTATTTATGGGGTTTAACTCAAATCCACAGACTTGTCTTCCAACAGGTGAAAGACTGATAGTAGTGTCGGAGAGGCTGCAGAGGATGGTGCCCTCAGCACAACCATGGGCAGTGACACCCCGGAAAGTGCACGTGCAGGACTGTCCGGCCTGCAAGACATACACCACCCACCCACGCCTGAATTCAGGCCAGAGTTGGAGTGTTCTCTGACTCAGATTAATTTGTTTGTTTTCTTTCTCTTTGTGCTAACCCTTTCAGGTTTTGCAAGGGGGGAGGGAGAAGGAGAAGTCCTAATGACATGCGCCACTATTATTACACCACATGTTAATTGTGTACTTGCCATAGTCACCTTAAAAAAAATGGGAGAACTACTACATCTTCTGTATGTAAAAAACTGATACATATGATTATGCACTTGCCACCGACAGCACAATAGCTAACGTTCCAGGTAAACATTGGGTGGGACTACCCCGCACCACTGACTGCCAAGAGAAGGAATGGTGACATTACAGGTAATATGCACAGACACGTCATGTCAGGACACAGAAACAAATCAGGAAATGACAACAATAGATGCCAGTAGATGGATTTGACTAATGAGTAAGCGAAAGAAAAAAAAGAGATTTGGCCAAACTAAGAACTGCACAGTGGGACTCAGACATGTTTCAGCAGTGGATAACCTACTCAGTTGAACCAGTGCACAAAGCACAGAAAAGACAGACAGTATTGCATGTTACAACGCCAAAAGAATACCACTGCTCATGCCACTGCCAGGAAGTCACAGAGGTGACTGTCCAGATATGTCAACATGTTTTGCTATTTGTGCAATGCACATGGCACAGAAATTGGATGAATGGAGTTCCAACTCTCAAATATGCCCATATAGAATTAAAAGAATGACAGCTATGTCACCTGTGGTATGTAAACTTGATTAACTAATCTTCCTTTTCTGTGTAGCACGAGGAGCGGAGTTGGAGTATGTAACCCAAGGAAATACAACCACCATGACGGATGTGGTGCGGCTGGTGAAGTGCAGCAACGACACCTGGTATCCAGCCACCAATGGGGGCAATGCTACCACCATGAAAAATGTGTGAATCCAGCCCAGCAAGCCCGGACGCTGAGGGAGAGAGAGGACAGTGTCGCAAAGAGGCTCACACCACAAGGCAGGAGGGCTCAATGATTAGCCCAACTAAGACTATAGGATGAGCTCACCGTAGATGATGTGGGAAGGCTGAATTTTCAATCAGAGCTGCAATCCTTTCACCATATATCCTGGCCTAAAGCTTATGTCCTATGCCCTGGTTTTCCACAGCAGCCAGGAAGTCATCAACATCATGGATGGAGGACAGAATGTAACTTGGTCAACGTGCCGACAAGGCTGCAAGCCTGGCTAAAGTTGCTGTCCACTCCAGGACTTCCAGCAATTGTACAGTGATCTTTTGTATTCAACACAGTTGTGTGAGATTAAATGTTGTAAATGTGTTGTGATGGTGAAATGAGTGTTTGATAAAGGTAAGCGGGCACTCATTTGTGAAGGTCATGTCAGAAGCTGAGTGCCGTAAAAAGCACGAGAAAGGTATTAAACCAGTGTGGTTTACAAGAAACCAGTAAGTTCATAGGGGCTCTGGTGGAATGTTGGCCTCAGGGCCGCCACACTAACCAAGGGAACACAACAGGTAACATGTAACTAAGGCTATCAAATCACCCAAGTGTGTCGTATAAGTCCAGCTGCTAAGATTGAATAGAGCTCTTACCTTTCTTTATCTAATTGGATCAATGGGTGGAAAATAAATAAATAAATAAATGAATAAATAAAAAATACCAGAAGAAAAAAAATGTTTCACAAAAACAAAAGGTGGTGTAGGTGTTTCATGTCAATGATCTGATAATTACTGATCAAGTGTTTGTTGAACCGACCTAAGAAGGATTACCTTCGCAAGGTGTGTCTAAATAATATTCTAATCCATAGAGGTTGAAGAATTTGTCTATGTAATCTTATGCTTTTCTTTAAATTTTCTTAAAATTCTATGCTACCTTATTATGCATGCTTAAAACACAAATCTAGAAGTGTTGAGTGATGTAATTCACCAAGAGTTCAAAGCACTTCCCTATGGGTTGATACTCATTATCAGTCTTGTAGGGGGTTGCATTTATATTGTTTGAAACTATATATATTATGTTTTATCTACAATATACTCATACTATTGTGTATATTATTGTGTATTGTAACGATGAGAAGATGATTGTACTCCCTGATGTTAAAGTTTGAAGTGTTGGTCCTTTTTTGAAGGACCAAAGGGGGGACTGTAGTGGCAAATATAAACTGGGTCATGATCATGCATATACATTTTATTTGAGAAATACACCTTCTAACAGTGAATATGAGCCTGATGTAAGACCAAGGTCAGATACTCCCTTTATAATAACAGAGCTGGAGTGAGTTAGCAACAGGTGACGCCGCAGCCCACCCAAGGCCAAGATAGAGGCCTGGGTGAGACACTTTGCAGCCATTAGGGAAGATATTAAATAATATTAAGATGATAGTCTCGCGTGATCATGACGAGGGGGGTGGTCCAAGAAGGGGCGTTGGTGACACTGACCCCAGGTATAAAAGGGGGTGATCCGGGGAGATTTCTCAGTTGTTCGGGGATACCTAATGGATTTATAACTTCTCTTGGAATAAACACCTTTTTGACTGAAGACCTGCTGTCTCGCCTCTGATTTGGACTTAGGCTCTGGAGTAAATTTTTGGACTTAGTCTCTGGAGCGATTTTGGGACTTAGGTTCTGAGCGGATTTCACCTCTGGTCTGGACTTAGGTTCTGAGTGGATTTCTCCTCTCAGTTGGATCTAAAATCTGGGCTGTTTTTCCTTTAATTTGGATTTTAACCTTCAAGTGGATTTACTGGGCCTGATTGTGGAATAATTTGACGGATAAGGATGGTAGTCTCGCACTACACAGCCTGAACACAAACTGAGAGCGACACAGACTTTGACCAACACCTTTACTTTTAGAGGGCTGGTCTGAGCCCAGAGTCAGAGACCTGACACACAATCCTCAGGTGGTGAAAGTCTTCAAGTGTTCAGGGAGGAGTTAGCAGTTCATTCCTCAACACTCACTAACAACGGACCTTGTGGATCTTGTAGATGAGGTGTGACGGACCTGTCGGCTCAGGTCTCTTACACAGACCACTGTTCATCCACACATGATCCATCACTTACAGGCTCGTCTGTGTCAGTGTGTTAGTTTCCCTCACAGCAGGATGAGCTGCCACTCCTTCATGTGATATGCTCAACACACGGTCTCTGTTCACCTCACGCTTCATCAAGAGAACAGCCACCAGGAACACACTGGAGCTGCTCTCTGGACAGAAACAACTCAAGAGAACACTTCAGTGTAGCAGCTTGTTCTTTAATACACTCCTCTGTAGACAGAGAGGGCAGCGGAATACAGAAACAATACATATATTGAAGATACGTTAACGTAGAGAAGTATGACTGGAAACCATCTGTAATTGTTAAACTTTACACCACAACACAGTCAGAGTCACAGTGGTTAGGGTTTGTATCAAGAAAATTACCTTTGAGTCTAATGTTTATTACAACATCCATGGTTACCGTGTGTTTTGTTGTCATAAACTTGTATATAGGTCATAAATCAGACAAGTCAGATACCAGCAGGTAGGTTGTGTGCTACTTGCTGTTAGTCAGCTGGAGATCGATGGTGATGAAAGTATCTGAGTCTTCATTTCATTGTATAATTTTTAACAGAAGTAATCTTATCTGTTCCAGTCAATCGTCCTGTTGAGTGAACACATCAGCAGCTGCTCTCTGTAAATACTCTTGTTGGTTGTAGTGATAGGAACGGCAGGTCTTTTTACTGTACTGAATCTCTAGAATCCATTAATTAAAATGATTCGTTCAAAAGATTCGTTCACCGAATCGTTCAGTGCTCTCCAACTCCCTGAACTGATAAGCAGCCAAACAATCCGTCATTCAGTTCATTAATCAGCCCTGAGGTTTACGTTCACTTACTGAGGGACGGTGCGTTGACAGACTATAGTACACAATCATTTACAGGAGATGCAGCGCTGCTTTGAGTGGTATACATGCACTCCCGGCCGGCTGAGCTCAACTGAACTGAGAAAGGAACGAATCAGTTCAGGAAGTGATTCCGTTCAGTTAGTTCACTCAAAAGAGTTGTTTGTTCGAACGACACATTCGTGACCGACACAACACTACAATTTTACAGATGTCAGCTGTGGATGTGAAGCTGTACATATCTCTCATGGCCAGAGAGATCTCCTTTAACCTGGTTTACTCTGTTCTTCAGGACTTCTTCCTCAGATGACCTCAGACTATAAGTAATTTATTAGTAGAAGTCAGATGGATCAGTCAGCTGTGTGAAGGATGTTCCAACAGAAACATCATGTCCACTTGTAGAAATCTTGTGTGAGCAGATTTTATTGATGAAACTAAACAGAGTCAGCGTTGATATTTCCCTCCACCTTCATCTACACACTTGAACACATTTATTGATCAGTATTGAGTCAAACAGTGAGCTGTGAGCTCCTGATGTCCTGTGTGACAGTGATGTGAATGTGGACTGGGACGGAGTCGTCCTTCGTCTACAGCTGACTCTGTTTTGTCTCTACTGAACTTTACTAACAGCTGCTGGACTTCAACATGTTTGTCTGTGATTCTGCTGAACATCTAGTAAAGTTCAGTTATCAACAAACTTGTTTGGACTTTGTGTGTTTCAGCTTTCTTCTTTTTCAGGAAGTTTCAATTGGACTCGTTCACTTTTTACTATAAAGTCATCAAAGTCATCAGATATGATGATTTGTTGCTGAGACCTGACAACAACAACAGGAGCCTGTTTGTGTTTATTAGCAGTTGTTGTCTCATGACTTTATATGGAGACACTGTTTATATGTGTTTGTAATGTATCAGTTTTAAACACTGACAACATGTCACCATGTTCCAGATACACAACTTCCATGTGTGTGTAGGAGCAGCACTGGTTCTGCAGTGTTTCATGTGGCAGCTACATGTTGTTGTCTGCAGCTGAATCCACATGTTGTCATGTTTCCTGCTGATGGTGGACACTGTAACCACTGGTGCCATCTTGTGTCAGAAGAACAACACAGCAGCTTAGCATTAGCATCCAGACTGTGTCCAGTCAGGAAGTCCTTGTGTGTGATGATGAGGATGATGAAGACAGAGGAGTGTTTAGAAGACTAAAGACAGACTGTAGATGTTGGTTGTGGTACATGTGAGGACTGAACTGTGATCACATGACTCTTCACCTCTGTCTCCTCTCACAGGGAGAAGATGATCTGCAGGATCCTGCTGCTCATCAGCCTCAACTGTGTCTGTGGTCAGTTTACAGCTTCACTTTCTGACACTGTGATTCAATGAAGCAGTTAAAGTGGCCCACATGTGAGCAAACAGCTGATGTTGATGAGCCTCTGCAGCTCTGAGACGTCACTAAACTGTCCACACAAACATGGAGATGGAGTTTAAAGGCTGCCATGTTAAAGCTGTCAGTGTGACTGCTCCTCACTTTCCCTCTCTGTCTCCTCAACAGGAACATTTATAGTGAATGTGACACAGACCTCCTATCAGGCAGAGGAGAACCACAACATCACACTGGAATGGACGTTCACAACCACAGCTGACACTTCCCCCGACTCACTTTATGTCTTCTGTGAGATGAGAACTGATCACAAAGTCTCAGTCCTGTTTGAAATACGTGGAGGTGTTGTGATCCCAGAGATTCAGGATCAACACTTTGTAGGGCGAGTCCAGTGGGACAAAGACGTCCTCACAGACGGACGACTCAGACTTCATGTGTCCAGACTCAGGACTGAGGACTCAGGACAGTACCTGTGTGATGTGAGGACAAACTATGGTGTGAACTTTGGTGAATGTCAGCTCAACATCTCTGGCAAGTTGGTTGAGTAGAAGTCAGTACAGCGTGTTTGGCTCAATAAGAACCTCACAGTATCTGAGAAATATGTCACAACTATGTTCTGTTGTTTGGTCTGTTTACAGCAGCAAAGGATCGACCTGAACCTGAGAGACCCAACACAGCAAGTCGAGGAAGGATTGTCCTCTACTGTGGACTGACAGCAGCAGTGCTAGTTGTGTTTATTTGTTGTATTTTACTTATTCATCGTCCGTCTGAGAAACAGAAGTCCTGCAGAGGATTTAAGAAAAGTTCCAGCTCTACAGAACAAGAGGAAAAACATTTATCAACACTGTAAATGAGACATTAAATCACATGGTGCCTTCATGTTGTTCAGTAAGTGTCCTGATATAAGAGTCAGAGGAGATGAACAATGATGGAGTTGATGGAGGAAACGTTGTTCTTCACCTTCAGATCTGAAAACTGCTCTGTGAGAAACATGTTGATCTAGAATACCATGTTTATGTTACAACTGTATATATGTTACATTTATAAACTGTCTGGTCAAAAGAAACGTCACCACCTGGAGTTAACTAAGCAAATAGGTCAGAAACATCCATTGGATAATTACTGCTGGGATTATATGTTTCACATGGCAACAAGTTATTTAACTAACTGATGAAAAGATTTTCATTTCTTAAACAACCATGTGTGAAGACATTTCCTCTGATTATTGGGCTGCATCAAACAAAGAAAACATCTAATAACATTACTGAAACCACTAAAATTGGTCAAGAAACGTCCAATGCATTAATAAAACCTGGAAGAACAGTGTGGAACCATCAACTTCCAGGAAGAAATGTTGTCGGAAATCTATCTGGAATGATCGTTACCAGAGATCACTTAAATGTTTTGGTTTATTAAAAGCTCAACAATAGAGCTCACAGTTATGTTTAATAGTGAAAGTAAGAACATTTCCACACAAAATGTATACAGCACTCAAGGGACCGGATCTAAACATCTGTGTCTCCTTTAGATAACCACTTATTAGTGAGGCTAACTGGAAAAATAGGCTTAAATTAACTCCGGAGCATAAAGATTGGACTCTGGCCAGTCAAAGTACTAGATTTAGTAGTTTTAGTCGTGGGGTGTACTCATTTTTGCATTGCCCTTATATGAGTAAAACTGAAAAATGTGTAATCTACGTTATGTTATTGACCTTACTTTCATGTTATACGTTTAACAGATGTTATATATGTATATATATTCAATATTTTGAAAATTGTTTTTGTGTTCATTGAGATATTGAATGAAATGGTACTTTTCAAAGGGGGTGTACTCATTTATGCTGAGCACTGTACATATCTCTACCCCTTTCTCATTTTTCTTCATTTAACTCGTGTAGTTTTTCAAAGACTTTATCAACTAACATACAAACAACCATCCCCAGTTTATTTACCACCCAGTCAAATATATATAAATAACAGTTTATTTGTAATTTAAATATCAAAATATCCACCCAGTGTGAGGAAAACCCCTAATACAACCTTTCCCCCCCATCCAACTGCCAAAACAATTATGAAATTGATTTGTAATTGTGCTTTGTTTGATCACATCACCCAACACTTTTAATAAATTTGAAATTATGATTGTCCTCAACCACAACAACAACAACATCAACAACAACTCATCCAGGAGATAAAAATGCTGCAGTGTTGATTAGAAAAGGTTCAAATTCATTTTATTTAGTAAAATATATATGTATATGTATGTATATCTATATATATATACATATACATATATATACCATTATTTTGTCATCCCTGTTATTAAAGGAGTCATCACCCGGAAATCGCAATTTCTCTCGTTAAATCATGCATATTGGTGTTGGACCTCTGTTGAAACTTGCCTGAAAAGCTGACGTTTGAAAGTGGCTCATTTTTTTCGCTTTGGCTCTTTTTCCGAACAGGAATAGCGCACAGTAGTGCGCGTTCCTAAAGCACGAGATTTTGACTCTGCTCCTGTGGTGACGTTACCACAGGAGGCTACTTGCATAAGCATCGGCTCACAGCCGTCCTCAGCCAGACTTTCTGAGTGAGCACGCTGAATCTGCTTATTTCTCTGTCATTTTCACGCCATGCATCGTGACCGCCAGCATTAAAACTCAGCTCTTACATGTAAAACACGAGTGTGAAAAGTAAGAAGAAAGAAAAAGAAGAATTTACTATTCAGAGACATCCTGCTGTAAACGTGTCTCTTCCACCGTCTCTGCCTCTTCACTCTCCCGTTCACGTTACGACTCCGGCTTGTACATAATGCCTGAATTCCGTAAGGTTCGTCATTTAGTGTGTGCGCCATGACAGGAGGCTGTTTATGTTTTGGAGTCTGTGTGCATGCAGGTTCGCCCCCATTCCAGCTCTGTCCTTACTGCGGCCAATCAACGCGCGCCTCATTACATATTAATACAATGCACATCCGGACCGGTCAAAACCTCGCGCATAATCTCGCGTGAGAAAGTCGCGGTATGAAAAAGTGTCAGAACAAGCTCTATGTTTGATTAGAAAAAAAAAAAAAAAAAATTCTAATATGTTTTAAGAATTGATCCAAAGCGATCCAAGAGGGACTGGATATGTAAAAAAAACAGGTGATTTAAGGATGGTGTACACCACTGACTAATAAAATGTGTATACACATTTTATTAGTCAGTGGTGTACACTATCCTTAATAACAGAGATGACAAAGTAACGCTGGTCACACAATAAAAAACAACTGTGAATGAGAATATAAGTGCATATTTTAAATACTAATACATTTAATTAATACAGTGCTTTTCACAACAAAGTTACATAATACTTTACAGGATTGAACCAAGATTGAAAAAGATGATTGGAGGTGAATAAAAACAAGCTATCAGAGAGAAATAAACCTTCCTGACGACACAGATTTTATGGTAAATTGAAAACTGAAAATATAATCTTACATTTTAAATGATGTATCCATTTATTGACTATAAATGTTATAACACCGCTTACTGATGGAACACAAGTAAAAACGATAAAAAAGTGAAATATACCATTATTTAAGGTAAAACTAAATATTTGATAACACATTCGCTAATTTTAGCATTCAACTACTTCTTGGCTAATATTGTTGTTATAATGTCACACAATACGATGGGAAAAGGCTTGAATTAATTCTGAAATTTCAAGAAACATTTGATATGAGCCTGGAAGTGAGACACACCGGATGTAATCAAGCCGTAACGTTTGCCACGAAGGGGTTGAATGCTAATGTTAGCAGCTATGAACAGGGTTATCTACAGAGCCTTTACGTCTGAGGGGAATAGAACAGTAAGTGTTTTTTTTTTTTGCATACCGTAAAATATCAAATAATAGCCGGGCGTTTATTTGTTTGTTCCAACCACTTAACAGACCAGGCCTTTGTTTTGGACAGGCGTTTAATTGAGACCCGGCTATTATTTGGTAATATACAGTATAAATTCTGTTATTGTAATAAAAATATGAGTAATGAAATAAATTAAATTTTCCACTTTGTTACATTGCTTATTTTTTCAATTGTTAAAATGTTACATATCAAACACTAGAAAAGATACATTTCTGCAAAAAAATCAATTTGCAAGAACACAGTTTATTAGCAACATCTACACCTAGGTCTATGACAATCTTGCTGCTCATAAATGGTGGAAATACAAATTAGATATTGTGCAGGAATTTATGTTTTGTACTTTTGGATACTCATCCTACTCCTACGAACCTGTCTCTTGATGATCACAATTCTTATGTCTACATGTCAAACACTGAAAGTACAGAAAACAGCTTATATAATTTTATTTTTATAAATACAAGTACAGCAAACAACACACAACTATTCAAAAAGTTACTGAATGTACAAGTAGTTTTTATTGCCTGTTGTTAAACAGTAGGTAATATAAATATTTACAAAAAAATATAAGGTAAATCAAAAACTATGTCTAAATATAAATGTATAACTAAATATATCCACTCTGTTTAGCCGTTACAGATACTTGGCATATAGGAGCTTTGAGAGCTGGTGTTGGGGCTTTCTGGGCTGAAGAGTTTGTGGCACTGCCCAGCTGTGTGGTGCTGCGTATACGGATGGAGTTCCCCGGCACTCGAGGCATCTACGTGGGGTTCAGACCGGCCCTTGACTGAACCTTGTCACATAGTGGTCCATCACCTCCTTCTTGTCCAGCGTTTCTAACTGCGCAGAGAGCGCCTCAGGAATGGAGATCTTCAAAACCTCATCTGCGTATGAACCAGGGTCCTGAAAAACCTTCTCAAACACCAGGTCCAAGATGTCATCCACCTAATCTGCAATTAGAAAAAGTGAAATATTGTGCGTACTTTATCGTGTTTTATCGTATATTTATTAAAAACAGAACTAGAAAAAGCCATAGACACTGGTTAATTTATATTTTATTTATTTTACAAGTATTTTTTAATGTCTGTTTCATTTTTCTGTGTGATTTCAATAAAAAGGTTTAAAACTTACGAAAGGTTGGTTGCTCCTTCACTGGCTTTGCTGTGTATTCTCCTCCTTTCTTCCACTTTGGAAATGAAGCCTGAACAGTGGCTCACCAGCTGAGGTTGTTGCCTGTGAACGGTCTGTATTTTCATTGAAGTGCAGGGCTGCCAGGTATAGTCTTGGGCGGAAAAATAATACAATGCTAAATAAGAATGCGAGCACATTGTACACATTGCAAAAAATATTCAGAAAATGGTGATTTCTTTTCAAATAAATAGCTGTATTTAGAAAAATGCAGGACTCAAATGTTCTCTGATGATGATTAAAAAATCAATTTGATAAGGAAGAATCTGGCAAATCACAATCCGAGCAAACCCATGCAAATCCCTCATTTCACATTAGATTTTAGTAAGTGAGCAAAAACGTACACATTTGCGAAGCAACTTTTCTGTGTCCGTGTCTGCATATAACTAACGTTAATCGTAGCACAGCAGGCAGGGAACCCCTGTCTCCGGCTTCAAAACAAAGTAGTGATTGCTTTACTGCAGGTAACGTTTTGGTACTCTCAGATCGGGTCTCTCATGCCAGCAGCTAACACTACACACGTAGTTACATGAATACTAACACAAAGGAAGTCTTTAGCCTCCTTTAGCACAACATGATAATGAATTAACGCAGCCCACCGTCCGTGAACAACTGAGACCATTTCATACCGTCTGCTCGGCCGTGAGCATGTGGAGGAGACGGTCTCCCATGCGTATTCACGTCGGAGAAGTTGTTCGCGGACGGTGAGCTAGCTAGCTAGCTGCTCGGCCTTGAACATGCTAGCCAGCTAGCTAGCTAGCATGTTCACGGCCGAGCAGTTGTTCACCGGCCGATTAGAAGCGATCATATATGAATATCCTAATTCATTTTCTCAATTCAGTGCCATGTTTTAAAAGACCGCTGATTAACATTACAGTGAATCATATGACCAGTAAGCCCAACGTTGCAACTTAACGTTAGTTCAGCCTCATATCTACATCGACGGTTAGCGTTAGCTCATGTGCTAAACGGCCAAAGTAACACAAACGAAACTGTTTTTTAAATACTTACACGGACAGTGGGTATGGATCCATCTTCTAGGAACAATCTCGTTGCCAGTCCAGCCTTATACTGACCCTGGTTGCTGAAACAGTCCGGCGTGAAGTGACTGGCACAGTCAAAAACACTTTTGCTCACTGAAGCTGGGACGTTTCCCTGAAAAATAAAATTTAGCCACTTCGCTCTGATATCCTCTTTGGTAGGGAAGCGATGAAGGGAAACATGAGTATCCATGCATCTCATGACATAGCAGGAGTGCTTGGCTTTCGGGTTGTACATGGTAGCGGTCAGGCTGTCGCGTACGAGTGAGGCGAGAAAATGGCGGATCATCGTTCAGGTAGCCGGCGTAATGTGGGAGGAGATATCCAGCATGAGGGTGGGAGTATTCAAATCACCCGCTCTGTTACGTAACAGCGCGGGTGAAATCCAACTGGCTCCTTTAGAGACACATTTCCTGACTGCGTCCGTTTACAAAACATTGACTTAGTGGTCAGAAATCATTCTTAAGGGGTGGGGAGGCACTCCAGATATGCAAATACACACACTAAAGCAACGAAAAAGTGAGTTTTGCATAATATGTCTCCTTTAATATCTGACAATTTGACAGATTTGCTTTGTTTATATAGCTTACAACCTGGAACACAGCAACGTTTAATAATTGTAATAATGTCCTTTAAAGTGCAGAGTGAAAAGGGTTGAAATACAAAAGGTTGAAAAAAAATACATTTCACAGAGTAATTTCACATTTATACAAGGTAGGTTTTGGACAATATAAAGGCACGATTTGCTTTAAACAATTATCAGCTTCGACAGTTTGTCTGTGAAGCATCAAAGTTGTCACTACGGTTACCTGCTGGTGTGTTTAATGTGTCTTAATATACAGTTTTATTACCTGCAAGCCAATGGGAAACAAGTATTTTCTGTGTCCATGGTATAACTTTTGTCTCCGATCCTTACTGGTTGAGTCAAACATTGGACTCTTCTCTAAGACACTGACACAATAATCTTATGAATGAACTCAGACAGGATTGAATAAACAACAAGGTATAAAGCGAACAACACAGCTACCAATCCTGGTGTCAGTATCAGTACAAGAAAGATGTCGATCCCTCCTCGTCTCACTGTGTTGGGTCTCTCAGGTGTTTCTGTGTTGGGTCTCTCAGTTTTGAGCCAATGCCTCGCGGCTTTAAAAAGACAAATCTGTGTCAGTCACGTGACGAAAAACATTTTACTACAATACAAAACAAAATATCCTCAACAGACGAAGGTGTGGTTGTTTTGTTGGCTACAGAACCAGGTATTTTTGATGAGAAGTCAGGACATTTCTACAGTTTGTGACAAGAAAACTGGAAGTTTTTAACAAAAACAAAATATCCCCAACAGATTAGGTTGTAACACATTTCCAAGATATATCAAGAAGAAGGTAGAAAGATAACTGATTATAGTTATAGACACTATAGCACTTTCCTTCCCAGGTATTATTGTTCCAAAGAGGGTTCTGATGAGGGTTACTTCGTGTCATTTTTGACTGTCTACTGGCAACAACTATCTCAATCTGTTCCATATGTGATCAGATACATGTGACAACGTGACTCGACTCACCAGTGATATTGAGTGAGAACTGTGAGACCTTCCTGCCAGATCTAGTTGCCATCCTACAGAGGTACAGGCCCGAGTCTTCAGTCCTGACTCTGGACACATGAAGTCTGACCCGTCCTGTTCTGAGAGCGTCTTTGTGGCACTGAACCCGTCCTGAGAACTGCTCGTGCTGAGGAGCGTCAACACTGTTGTCCAGGTGATAAAACACCTTCAGCCCAGGCACGAACACACAGTGGATCTTCAGTGAGGGGACGGAGATGTTGGATCCAGATGAGAAGCGCCACTCCACTGTGATGTTGTGGTTCTCCTCTGACTGGTAGAGTGGATCTGTGTAGCGAGGCTTCAGCATAACTGAGAGCAGAAAAGACAGAACAGAGATTAAAGTTGTTTGGTTCTTACTAAAACCTGTTGGCTGAGAGTGTATTTTGTCTTTTCTCTTCATGGATAATAAAATGAAGGTGTGAACTAACCACAGGAGGTCAGACAGAAGAACAGCAGGATCCTGCAGATCATCTTCTCCATGTGAGAGGTGACGGACCTGAAAGACGTGATGAAGTTCAGTCCTCACATACAACCATCAACCACCAGATATTTCTGATGTTGAGACATCCTCAACCGAGGATGTTTTTATTGAGAAATCAGGACAATTTTCTGCTGTATTTGTGGCAACAAAACCTGATTTCATTGACGAGACATCAGGACATTTCCAGTCGTAACAAACCTGATTTTATTGAGAAGTCAGGACAATTTCCACCCAGTTTTCTGGCAACAGAAGAGATATTCTGACAAGCTGTAAGGACATTTTCTGCTGTGTTTGTGGCAACAAAGCTGGACAAAATTCGGCTATTTTTGTCGGGATGTCAGGATGTTTTCCTGATGTTATTGTGCCAAAAAAAAGAGAATGTTGTGCCAAAACAGTTGGACATTTGCAAGTTTTCCAGATATTTAAACCCAAGACAGGATCTTGTCCAAACCCTAATCAGGTGCCAAGCTGGTAACCACTGTTCATAACTGTGCTTTCACATTTACAAGTTTGAAACCACTGGATAGTTAAAACAACACATCAGGACAATTCCATGGGGAAATTCCATTGGGCATAAAACCAGATGTTTTGTTTGTCTCAAAACATGATATGAATCCTAACAAAAATGTTGTTATCAGCACATTTGCACGACACTGTCACAACATGAAAGTGAAAGCTTTCATGTTTTGATGACAAGCGTTCCAGCTTGTCATCAGCATCATAGCGCACTTCACACTAAAACAGGAACTTTTTCTATTTAAAGGTATAGTGACCTTTTCTGCATTAAAATCCCCAAAACAACTTGAGCTTTCCTACATATTTTGTTGAGCTGTGTTCTTACATCATCCTACATAATTTCAACGATGTTCAAACCAGAGAAACCTTTAATGTTTTCCAAGTACACAGAGCATTTAATTTTCTCGCCTGTTGCTATAACTTGCAAGAGAGCATTCAGAGAAAGAGGAAGGAAGTCACATGAGCACCAAACATTGAGTTGGCAGGACGGTGATGTTACGTCAGTGTTTATAAAAGAGCCTAAAACAGCTGCTAAAGCATTGTTACAGTCAGGATTGCCTTTAGATGCAGATGGTGGCAAGATCCCTGTAAAATCCTCTCAGGAGTAAAAAATAAAATTATCTCATGAAGCCAGTCAAAAAATAATCAATATAAAATGAAGGGACATTTACCAGACAGGATCCGAAACAGAAAAAAGTCTTAATAGAACTTGAACAACATGTACAATCAAATAAAACCAAACGCGAAACTTAAACCACACAGAAAACTCCTCGTTCTGGAGGAGAACAGAGGACTTTTAAACAGGTGAGCATTGCATCACAGGGAGGTGGAGATGTTATTGTCGTATGCAGCAGTGTTTTGTTTTGTCACATTGCTCTATTTTGTATACACATTCACTATTCACTTTAATGAATAGAATAACAAAAAACAGACATGAGATGAATTCATGTCTGTATGTTGCTTCAGTCACAAATCACACAATGAAAGGCCATCATCGAGCCATGATACGACAACTCCGAAATGTCACATTTAACCGTCTCTTCACGTAATTATCTGTCTTTGTTTGCACAGAGACTGTTCATGAGGAGCGTCCAGGGCAAAACACACTTCTTTTGACAGCTAATAGGAGTGTTTGATCACAATAACATCTCAAAATAATGACCTGAACCTCTTCTCTCCACAGAACACAGTGCATGATGGGAAACACTCCACTTTTCTCCTGATGGAAACAAGTTTGATATGAAGTTTTATTTATGTTTAAATTAGGGCGGGGACTTTAACACGTTAATTACGATTAATTAATTACACAAAAATTAACGCATTTTAATCGCACTTATTTTTGCACCGCGGAACGTCTCTCACTGGAAGAGTTTCAGGGGTACCGATTATACTGGAGCACCAACTAACGTACATGACTTCAGACAACAACAATGAACGAAGAGGCAGATGAGACTGCTTTGGTTGGCCCTGTGGATGGGAAATTTTGTTTTCAGAAGCGGACGGATGGCAGCGTAGATAAGAGCATGCTATTGCTGCACTTTATGGCAAAAATTGCACTGGTCAGGGCAGCGTTTAGCTCAGTGGGTAGAGCACGCGTCCTATGTGCCGAGGCTCTGCAGCTCCAGGTTCGACTCCCGGCCTGGGTCCGTTTGCTGCGTGTCACTCCCCCTCTCTCTCTCTCCCTGTTTCCTGTCATATCTTCAGCTGTTCTGTCAATAAAGCCATAAAAGGCCAAAAAAATATTTAAAAATTGCACTGGTCTGTTGGTCTTGAAAAAACAAAAACAATTTTTTGTTGCTTAAGCTTCTGTATTCAGTCATTATTCAATGGTATACTAAAATCCATGTCAAAAAAATTGCTTCTCACTGTTCTCAGGTCAAATATTTATATGGGATTAAAATGCGATTAATTACGATTAATTAATTACAAAGCCTCTGATTAATTCGATTAATTTTTTTTATCGAGTCCCGGCCCTAGTTTAAATTTAACTGCGTGATTTTAATTGACCTTTTAATTATTACCATTGTATTGTGAGCCGAGTTAACAAGAAGACCCAAATAGTTCAAAAAGTGTTCTCAGTGTTTTTTTGAGTTTATACGTTTTTTTTGTTGTTGTTTTTTAACGCAACAAGCTGCAAGATTGAGCGCTTTTTTTTTTGTTTTTTTCTATGGAGTCTGGTGACTTTCTCTGGAAGCAGACTACGACACACATGAATCATTGATGTTTTCTTGTAGATTCTACATTAAACACAAACATTCAGATGTGTGTTTGTGTGTAAAGAGTCAGTGTGTGTCCTCCTCTCTGTCAGAGTCTGTCTGCTTCTGTGTCTGAAGAGTTTGTTACCTCCAGCAGCTGAACCTCAACATTTACACCTCATGTATTAAACAACAAAACACACTGACAGGAAACATGTCACGTTATAAAAATACAGTAAACTACAATTACTTGCTGTTCGTGGTCCGTGGAGAAAGTCACCAGACTACATGAAAAAAACATTTAATTTTGGCACTTGTTACAGTAAAATTAACGTAACAAACTCTGAGAAACTCTGTCAACAACATGTTATTCACTATTTGGACCTTCTTGTTAATTCAGCTCACGTTATATTGGTCAAATTGATTAATTAACTTTACTAAATGTGCAGCAGAATCAAAGACAAACATGTTGAAGTGTGTAGATGAAGGTGGAGGGAAATATCAACACTGACTCTGTTTAGACTTCAACCAACGAGAGAAGAGTACTTACAGAGAGCAGCTGCTGATGTGTTCACTCAACAGGACCACTGACTGGAACAGATAACTCCTTTACTTCTGTTAAAATGATACAATGTAATGAAGACTCAGATACTTTGATCCTGTTTCATCAGTGAACGACAGCTGACTAACAGCAATTAGCATGCAGCTTATTTCACCTGAACTGATAACACTGGTATATGGACTTCATTTAGTTTAAGATAACAACCCACAGGGCAATCATAAACATTACAGTACAGGATCTGGATAGGAAAATATTGACTTAGGGACATCTGACTGTGTTCTGGTGTAAAGTTTCCTGCATAGCTTCAGAGTTAAATTACTGTTTATATTGTCTCCTCTCATATATATCAATATGTGTGTGAATCATCAGAATTAAATCATAAAGAAGCTGCAGATGTTTCTCTTCTCTCCTCAGAACACAGTGCATGATGGGAAACACTCCACTTTTCTCCTGATGGAAACAAGTTTGATTTAATTGTGATCATATCTGATCTCTTGACTCTACAGCAGCGGCAGTGTTTGAGTGTTTTATACAGTTTTTATCACTAAGATGATACTTCATGCTCACTTTGAACAAAACAAATTAGATGAGTTTTATTCTTTAAATGCTGTCAAATATCTCCAATCAGTATTATATGAAGTTAAATGTGCTCGATGACTTTAAACTTTCACAAGGCTTCTAATTCTTGATGCTTTGTGATGTCATGAACAATATTTGTTGATACAATAACTGTTTTTATTCATCAGATTATCTTTAATAAGAATCTGATGCAATAAAAACAAATAAATTCATCTCCTTTGTGTCTTCTAGTCTTTAATGTGACCTCAGTGTAAATCAGCTTCTAATATCAGAAGACTGACACACAGAAGAGTACAACATGTTCACACTATCAACACAACATGAGGTCAGGCAGCAGTGAAACTCCATCCATCAGAAGACAACACATGAAGGAGAAGAACAACGTTTCCTCCATCAGCTCTGTTTCTGTTTATCTGCTCTGACTCTTATATCAGGACACTTCCTGTCCTCAGCTGTCACAACACAACCTGTCAGTCTGTGTTCATTTTAAAGTGAGTGAAACATCAACATTATGTCCTTGGTCATGGTGGTGTGCAGGATCTTAGTCACTGAGTTAACAGTGAGTCATGTTCAGGCCAGATGAGTGAACATGATGCAGAATTTTATTGTTTTATTGAACAGGCGTGTATTACCATGCAGCCTCATAAACACTGGTTTGTGGCCGAGGTTTATTGTGCTTGTGCTGAATAGTGTTTGTCAGTTTTACTTTCAGTCTCTCCCTGTTGATCTGTCCTCCTCCTCACTGAGGGAGTATTCTCACCTTGAACTCTGTTTAACTGGTTGGTTTCAAGATGACTTTCTGTCCCTCCTGGATGTCTGGTGACTGTCAGGAGCACAACTTAATTTAGTTTACTTGTGATTGTGTTTAGTTGAGGTCTGTGTTCACATTACAGATGGTTTCCAGCTACACTTCACTATATTAATGTATCCTTGATACATTTATTATTTATGTATCCCACTGACCTCTCTGTCTATAGAGGAGTTTATTAAAGAACAAGCTCATCCTGCTGTGAAGGAAACTACCACACTGACACAGACAAGCCTGTAAGTGATGGATCATGTGTGGATGAACAGCAGTCTGTGTAAGAGACCTGAGCCGACAGGTCCGTCACACCTCATCTACAAGATCCACAAGGTCCGTTGTTAGAGAGTGTTGAGGAATGAACTGCTAACTCCTCCATGAACACTTGAAGACTTTCACCACCTGAGGATTGTGTGTCAGGTCTCTGACTCTGGGCTCAGACCAGCCCTCTAAAAGTAAAGGTGTTGGTCAAAGTCTGTGTCGCTCTCAGTTTGTGTTCAGGCTGCTGGCTGTTTGTGACGTCCAGGTCTAAAACTGGACTTTAACTGGACCTGTCTGTCTGTTGAGTTGTGCTGTAGGGACGTTAACATCAGTGATGTTTGGACCCGCAGCAGTAAAATGTTGGTTTATAAACCTGCAGTCTTCACCACTGTGATGTCACTGGTCATTAATGTGGCCTGTAAAGCAGTTTGTAACTGACTTCACTTCATGTTTTCTCAAGAAGACTCAGAGAGACTTTGTGTCAGACTGGAAACACAAAGCCATGTGTTGGAAAATCAACTACAGGCCTACAAACAGTACATGTCATGTTTTATAAGACTCTTTAATAAAGTCCAAGATATTGTCAGCTGTCATTAAGGTGAAGAAACCAAGAGCAACACACTCTTTATGTTCCACTGATCCTCCTCTTCCTGCACAGACTGAGAGTAAATCAAAGTGAAGCTCACAGCTGATGATGTATCTGATCTTCTCTGCAGCAGCAGCAGCAGCAGCAGCAGCAGCTGATCCACATGTTGTCACAGGTTGGTAACCACTGGAGCCCCCTGCTGACATTAATACATGACTGCAGCTGAGGAGGCTTCATTTTACTCTCATGTTAGATGTCTTCAGGAACAACAACAAGCAGACTCTCCTGAATAAAGTAGAAATCCTTTAACTTTAACACCAGCGTTAACAAATCACAGCTTTTCAAACACAACAAAGTGAACATGATAAAATACATGGAATCAAATACATAATAGAAACAGGATATGAAGGGGTTTCATGTGTCAGGTAATATACTTTCATATAAAAATATGTTTTTCTTCATGTTTATATGAAACTAGTAGATTTTATTTAACGTATGGCTGCAAACTGTCTTACAATCCCAAAGCATCAGTTTCAGAAAAACAAGAGTCAAAAATCAACTTTTCTCCCAAATAGCATCTTTAAATGATACCATGATATTATAAAACAACTTTTCTCATATTCATGGATTTATTTACAATTTCTTGATATAAAATATATGATGACATCACTTCCTGTGTGTCTGTAACATCATACAACAAGTAGGTCAGTTCAGCTGAAGCTTCATGACATCCTGCAGGAGTCCAGTACAGGAGAGATGAATCATGATGTCATATTTACCTATTAAATGAATACATCATGTAGAAAAAATATAAATATAACATTCTGTCTGGCCCTAAAAAAAGTCACACACTGTAATATTTGGTTGAACCACCTTTAGCTTTGATTACAGCCAGTTTCTCCGTTGCATCGTTCTGATCAGCTGATCAATGTCACAACATTTCTTTCCGTCCAGAGTTGCTTTAATTGTTCACCAACATCTTGTGTTGATGATGGGAGAGTCAAGCTGCTGTGTGAAGTCTCAACACATCCTGGAACACAGTGTGTCATCAGGGAAGAAGAAGAGCACTGATGGAAAAGCCTGCTCATTCAGTATATTCAGGTAGTCAGCTGACCTGACCAACTGAATCAACCCCAGATCATAACATGGCCCCAACAGGCAGCTACAGTAGACACTAAGCATGATGGGTACATCACTTCATCTGCCTCTCTGCTGACCCTGATGCTCCCATCACTGTGGAACAGGGTCAATCTGGACTCATCAGACCACATGACCTTCTTCCATCCACTCCAGAGTCCAATCTTTATGCTCCCGAGTTAATTTAAGCCTTTTTGTTCCAGTTAGTCTCACTGATAAGTGGTTTTCTGAAGACTACACAGATGTTTAGATCCAGTCCCTTGAGTGCTGTTTACATTTTGTGTGGAAATGTTCTTACTTTCACTATCAAACAAAGCTGTAAGCTCTATTGTTGAGATTTGATTGAACTAGGGGTGTAATGTTTCATCTACTACATCAATGAATCGATTTGTATTCCTACAATCCTACTACATTGATCTGTGCTCGGCAAGTTGTCCTTCCAGGCGACATATATCGAATAAAAATCATTTGAAATGGTAAAGAATCAATTCTATCGATACTAGGAAATTGCACATTGGATTTCAGCACAGCAAACTTTAAGAATGTGTGTTTTTTTAGCACTTTTAACGATAAAGGCATATTAAACATTACTCGATTCAGATTCAGATTCCATTTTTGGTATCACTAATGTACTCTGTTTATGTTGTAAAGAACAGCAGGAGTACCAGGTACACCTACTGTTAACTCAACCTGAAGAAATTCTGAAGAATGTCTGCACTTACTGTTTACTGTCTTTTTATATTGAAAATGAGAGCAGAAAAGGTTTACCTCCTTGTTGCACTTCATTCAAATAAAAGGTTGATACATTTGCCATTAATTGTTGTTTGCTTGTTTATATCCATAATTAATTTAAACCTGATTCCCTTGCAAGAAACAACAGGGAAACAACAGGGAAACAACAGGGATCTAGGAAACTTCACCTGTACCGTCCAGTATCCAGGTATTTATTTAACAGTCACACTGGTTGAATTTTTGACTAAAAAGTTGCTGAATCGATTTCAAGTCACTGAATGGTATCGGATCGTATCATTCTAAATGAACCAAGATCGTCCTTGAATCGTATCGGCAACCACGAATCGTGATATGAACTGTTGAATGAAGATCTAGGAAACTTCACCTGTACCGTCCAGTATCCAGGTATTTATTTAACAGTCACACTGGTTGAATTTTTGACTAAAAAGTTGCTGAATCGATTTCAAGTCACTGAATGGTATCGGATCGTATCATTCTAAATGAACCAAGATCGTCCTTGAATCGTATCGGCAACCACGAATCGTGATATGAATTGAATCATTTAACCAAAACATTTAAGTGATCTCTGGTTACGATCATTCAAGATAGATTTTCGACCACATTTCTTCCTGGAAGTTGATGGTTCTACACTGTTCTTCCAGGTTTTAATGATGCATTGGACATTTCTTGACCCAATTTTAGTGGTTTCAGTAATCTCATTAGATGTTTTCTTTGTTTGATGCAGCCCAATAATCAGAGGAAATGTCTTCACACATGGTTGTTTAAGAAATGAAAATATATTCATCAGTTAATTAAATAACTTGTTGCCATGTGAAACATCTAATCACTGCAGTAATTATCCTATTAACTATTTGCTTAGTTAACTCCAGGTGGTGACGTTTCTTTTGACCAGACAGTTTATAAATGTAACATATATACAGTTGTAACATAAACATGGTGTTCTAGATCAACATGTTTCTCACAGAGCAGTTTTCAGATCTGAAGGTGAAGAACAACGTTTCCTCCATCAACTCCATCATTGTTCATCTCCTCTGACTCTTATATCAGGACACTTACTGAACAACAAGAAGGCACCATGTGATTTAACGTCTCATTTACAGCGTTGATAAGTTTATTTCCTCTCGTCCTGCTGAGATGGAACTTTTCTTAAATTCTCTGCAGGAGTTCTGTTTCTCAGACGGACGGTGAATAAGTAAAAGGTAACAAACAAACAACACAACTACCACTGCTGCTGTAAGTCCAGAGTAGAGGATGATCATTCCAGGACTGACCCTCTTCGGTCTCTCAGGTGTGTCTGTGTCGGGTCTCTCAGGTTCTGGTGGATCCCTCGCTGCTGTAAAGAGACCAAACAACAGAACAGCTGAAGTTGTGACATATTTCTCAGATACTGTGAGAATGAAGTGAAGGATTGTGGTCGTCCTCAATACTTTTCTTCAGGTTCTTGTTGATTAAAAAAAGCTGCTGAATTGAACCTGTTAATAAAGTTCTACTGACTTCTACTCAACCAACTTACCAGAGACGTTGAGCCAACATTCATCCGAGTCTCCATCATAGTTTGTCCTCACATCACACAGGTACTGTCCTGAGTCCTCAGTCCTGAGTCTGGACACATGAAGTCTGAGTCGTCCGTCTCTGAGGACGTCTTTATCCCACTGGACTCGTCCTACAAACTGTTGATCCTGAATCTCTGGGACCTCAACACCTCCACTTAGATGAAACAGGACTGAGACGTTGTGATCAGTTTTCATCTCACAGAAGATAAAAATGAAGTCAGTGGAAGTGTCAGCTGTGGTTGTGAACGTCCATTCCAGTGTGATGTTGTGGTTCTCCTCTGCCTGATAGGAGGTCTGTGTCACATTCACTACAAATGTTCCTGTTGAGGAGACAGAGAGGGAAAGTGAGGAGCAGACACACTGACAGCTTTAACATGGCAGCCTTTAAACTCCATCTCCATGTTTGTGTGGACAGTTTAGTGACGTCTCAGAGTTGCAGAGGCTCATCAACATCAGCTGTTTGCTCACATGTGGGCCACTTTAACTGCTTCATTGAATCACAGTGTCAGAAAGTGAAGCTGTAAACTGACCACAGACACAGTTGAGGCTGATGAGCAGCAGGATCCTGCAGATCATCTTCTCCCTGTGAGAGGAGACAGAGGTGAAGAGTCATGTGATCACAGTTCAGTCCTCACATGTACCACAACCAACATCTACAGTCTGTCTTTAGTCTTCTAAACACTCCTCTGTCTTCATCATCCTCATCATCACACACAAGGACTTCCTGACTGGACACAGTCTGGATGCTAATGCTAAGCTGCTGTGTTGCTCTTCTGACACAAGATGGCGCCAAAAGACTGTGAACAACACAGAACACGTGCTGCATGGAGGCAGACAGACAAACAGGAAGTGGATTATTCAGCCTGTCTGGTTGTAAAGGTGTGACAACATAATGTCAGTGATGTAAACATGTAACACTGAAACACTATGAATTCATATAAACAGTTTCTCCATATAAATTCATGAGACAACATCTGCAAACAAACACAAATTCTCTTGAATTTAACATTCATTAATACCACAACCAACATCTACAGTCTGTCTTTAGTCTTCTAAACACTCCTCTGTCTTCATCATCCTCATCATCACACACAAGGACTTCCTGACTGGACACAGTCTGGATGCTAATGCTAAGCTGCTGTGTTGTTCTTCTGACACAAGATGGTGCCAAAAGACTGTGAACATCTCAGGAACAGCACCATCAGGTGGAGAACAACAGAGATCATGTGCTGCATGGAGGCAGACAGATGAACCAGGAAGTAAATGTGTGACGACATAATGTCAGTCATATAAATATCTAACACTGAAACATCATAAACTCTTACAAAAGGTGAGGGAGGGGAGCCAAGATAGAATCGTAAGCGGGAGTTTTCGAATGTCGTCCTCCGAAAATATCGCTGTATGTGACTGTATTACTTGAAACTCGATGAACCCACGATTCAACATGGCTGAATTCATGGATGATGACTCCTCAGCTGAAGCTTTAAACTGCTAGCTCCAAAGTAAGAGCAATTGACAACTGTGCCTCGGCAACTCACGTCATCCTGGAAAAGCTCTCAACCATTGAAGAGTCGTCTCAAGCGACTGCCAAAACAATGGAAGCTCTCACGGCTACAGTGCAGTCTCTGCTAAATCAGGTAACCACCCACAGCCAGAGAATACAGAAAATTGACTTAGAGACAGAGAAGCTGCTAAAAGAAAATCTTCAACTGAAGATAAAACTGATATACAGAATCACAATTGACTGTGGAATCTAAAAATACATGGACTGAAGGAGGAAAACAGGGAGGACATACGACAAATCCCAATAAACATTCTCCCCAAAGTGGCACCACAAATTAACAACAAGATGGCGCTGGCCGTGGACATCGTCCATCAATTGGGCATGTGAAAAAGATTGTCTCAGGGGCGGTTCTAGGGGGGGGCCAACACGGGCCAGTGCCCCCGTAACTCTGAGTCTGGACCCCCCTGTGGCCCCCCTAACAGGGAGTCTGCATTTATAATACAATGACAGATTTCTTGCAATAATTTTGTTCTGAAGGGAAAGGCAGAAATAAAGTGTCTCAGCAGTTTACTACCCAATCAAAATTGCTGAAATTGTAAACACTGCTTTGTCTGAATGAGGGATTTATCCTTTTTTCCGGGTTGTGTGTGCCCCGGATATCTGCGCATCAACAATCTCCACATCAAAGAGGCCTTAACTCCCGAGGATGCAGCTGCCAGAGAGAAACTGTGGCCTTTAGTGAAAAAGGCCAGAGAGGAGAGGAAGAGAGCTTCATTCAGAGGCCTCTTCTCTTACATTGAAGGAAAGAAGATCTACTGCTTGGAGGTGAAATGAGGAGGAAAAAAAAAAAACTTGATATGGTTAAAAATAGAAACGGTTGAATAACTCGCCTGTTCTTGTTATGACTTCATTATCATCTATGTCATGGGCTAGTCTTTCCTCATTTCATACCTTAACATACTTGCAGAGACTTTATCATATGATCTTGTTGACTTGTTCTTTCTGAATAGACTTATGAAATATTTCATTATTCGTTCTTATATTCAACAAACCCACTGTTCTTCATCACCAGGTCTGCTTTTTTCAACACGAGGCATACACTCTGATAACCTTTTGCTTGAGACTGTTCAACAGGCCACTTCATGGTCACTGTTCCTTACTATCACTAAGATTTCTAGTCTTAGTCTTAATCTTAGTACTAGTACATTTCTTGTTGTTGTTGTCTTTGTTTTTGTCTGTCCCTTCTTTTGTTTATTTCTTCTGAAAGTCATGCAGAACTTTGAGTTCAACTCACTCAATATTGTCTCCTTAAATGTGAGAAGTCTAACAGACTTCACAAAAAGAAAAGCACTTATTTTATTTTGCAAACACACTGAAGCGGATATGATTTTTCTACAAGAGACTCACTCTGATGAAGCCGATTGCAAATTTTGGAAGTCACAATGGCACAAACCACTCTGCTGGTGTTATGATTTTACTCCACAAGTTTAAAGGGGACATTATTGAATCGGTTACTTCCACTGAGGGAAGGTGGTTGATGCTGATAGTTAATGTTGATAATGGCCGCTTTCTTCTATGTTATATATATGGTTATAACTCTCATATCTCCAATAGGATCTTCTTCTCTGATCTTGTTAGCAAGATTTTTGAGTTACAAAATAAGTATACAAATGTTCAAATGATTTTAGCAGGTGACTTTAACGAGACCCCTGATAGCCTCATAGACTGATACAGCTGATGAAATATCATCTCTCACTCAGCACAAATGCAAGAATTGGTCGCCCTCTCCTGGATAAAAAATGTAATGATAAATTCATCAGGAATGCTATCCATGCTAAAAAGAAATGTTCTCCAGGAGGGAAATTCTTCTTCTGGGATGAGTTAATTGATGATATTGACTGGAAAAAGCAGCTTATTTATTTTGCACCTCTAATAAGATTAAAGAAATACACTTTAACATTTTACACAAAATCTTCCCTTGCAATGCAATGTTATCTAGGTTTATAATAGTAAATGTTTCTGCTGTGATGTGGAGGAATCTATTGCTCATGCATTTTGTGAATGTAATGTTGTGCATGATACTTGGATGGACTTTAGAAACCATTTATCTAACTTTGTTAGTGTCTCATACCAATTCACTAAAAAAGATGCTCTTTGTTATTTTAGTCATTGTAACAAATCTGTTGAATTAGTAACCAATTTCTTCATTTTCTCTTGTAAGTTCTTTATACACAAACACAGATTTTCCAAAGCTAAGCTGAAGTTTAATGTGTTTCTACTCAAATGCAACCATCTACATAAGTCTCTCAGAACTGTAAAAGACAAGAAAATGAAAACTTTTTCTTCAATGTTATGACAGCCTGATGAGTGTATAACTTTAATATCTATCTAATAACTATATGATTTTTTCCCCTTATTATCAGCGAATGCACAGACTTTATGTCATTTGTATTCTCTGCATGACCAATGTATGTGCCTCTTCTGATTGTTCTCTGTTTCATGAAATCTTTTTTTGTCTGACCTCATGATTGTAATGTTCCTCAGTTGTCAATAAATAAAAAAAACAACAACATATAAACAGTTTCTCCGTATAAAGTCATGAGACAACAACTGCAAATAAACAGGAACAAGATTGAATTTGTCATCATGTGTGTCATAGTTGAACATGTCCTCTATAGACTCAATGTTTAGAGTCAAGATTTAAAAGTTTTGTTTCCACAAGATGTTTAGTTAAAGTTGTTTCTGTATGAAGTCCATCATCCAGCTGACTGATCCCAGTGAACATGTCTCACACATCACTGGTGACAACTGGTTGGAAAGAGAAAGAACCAGAAGTGATAGAGAACATGAAGATGAGCTCTTATTTCACCTTCATGGACAAAAGATCCATCAGGATGTTCTGGAGGCTTTTTGTCAGCAGTAAACTGTCTGTATATTTATACATTATTAAAGTAATTGGTGCTTTTTAAACGGTTTAATAGACAAAATATAATATCAAACTTTTAGTTAATTATCATTGAAATCCTGGTTTGTTTCCACTGAGTTAAATTAAATAAATACATATATGAGTTTGTGAGTCTTCAGTCATTAGAGGATGAAGAATGAGAACAAGTCTTCGTCAGGTGGGATCAAAGATGGTGAACACAAACACACTGACAGTTTGTCATGTGAGGAGAATAACTCAGCTAACTTAGTCTAACACAGACTGACTGCACACACGATCACAGACTCGTTTATATCGACATCAGTAAAATATAAATTAGAGAAACAAATGTAGCTCTGTATGTTAGTCAACTAACTAACGACCTTGTTGAAGACGTTTTCCCTCTCATCCAGAGTCTTCAGGTAACACGTCCAGCTCCAACGACTCAGCACTTCAACGAGCCATTAACCTGATGTGTGACAACTTTCAACAACGGGTTCGGACTGACACGTTCAGACTTCAGTCGTTTGCAATGAATCGTGTGTGACAGCTCGAATTACACAATTATGTGTACGCGAATGCATCTGCTCTTTACCCATTATATATACAAGGAAAGCACAATAACTACGTGCGGATCCTCCAAGTTTGATAACAATCTCAACTCACACAGGTAGCGCTGTCTGCCACAAGACACTCCCTCAGACAACTTCAGATGAAGCTTATCTGATAGCGGATTCCCCGAATATAGCTGAGTGTGGTGTATCAGGAGAAAGTGTCCCATACACAGACAAAGTGTTGTGACTACGTCACTGTGTTCTGGTGTAAAGTGTCCTGCACAGCTTCAGAGTGAAATCACAGTTTGTCTCCTCTCCATCTTCCTCTCATATATATCTATCTGTGTGTGAAGAATCAGAGTTAAATCATAAAGAAGCTGCAGATGTTTCTCTTCTCTCCACAGAACACAGTGCATGATGGGAAACACTCCACTTTTCTCCCCATGGAAACAAGTTTGATCTGAAGTTTTATCTATGTTTAGATGTAACTACATGATTTTAATTGAACTGTTGATTTTTATCACTGTCGGCTGAATGAACAAGAGCATAGGCAGCGACAAACTGACTCTTATTACAAACACACATCTGAATGTTTGTAATGTTGAATGTAAGAGAAAGCATCAGAGAGTCAGAATGTGTTGTAGTCTGCTTCACTGTCTGTTCTAGCAGCAGCTGAAGATAATATTGTGTACTGGAAGATTACAGCTACTGTGTTTAGTCCAGTTAGTGCTTTATTAACTACTGTTGGTTAATACAGTATGTGTGAGGAAATAAAGCCTCTGTGAACACAACATCTCTTCTCAGCCACCTGCCCTTCAGCAACCTGAAGCTGCTCCACTGTGACCGTGTGCGTGTGTGGCACTATTGAATCTGCGCTCCTGCTCTGTAGCAGGTTCGCCAGCGGGGTTATTAGGTATTCCGTTATTTAGTTGTCATATTTTATATTACAAAAAAAAGTTATCAGTGAAAATGTTTATTAATTACATCGTTTTATTTTGTTTTATTCGTTTTAAGAATCCGTTTTAATCTGTTCTAAACTGCTTATGCTTAATGACAGTTGAGGATTATTTAATAATTGTTTTCATACTCTGACAGATTTTGCTGTGCTGCACCGCAAATCCACAGACTCAGATTTGCGTACACGAGCTCAGAGCTGACGTGAGATCTGATCGTAGCTTCCGCTCACGTCCAAACTGACAAGTGCCGAAGTTTGCGTGGAAATGGTCGCACGTTTTTCTGCCGTATGTTCATTTGATAAATGAGGGCCACTGTGTGTACAGGTCCATGAGTTTCGCACACACACACACACACAGACCTACAGACACTGTGCGTCTTATTCACAGTAAGATCACTGAGCAGCGACACTGACTCACAATGATAATAAGAGAATGATTCGTTTTCATATGCTGTTTAAAAGTGTTTCTGTGTCACTGATCCCAGTGACGACTGCTTCAACAGTGAAAGTTCTTATTGTCACATTATAGATGATGAAGGTTGTTTAAAGTAAAATAGATCTCATGGTCGGGACACCAACCATCACTTCTAACTGATGAACACAAACTCAACCTTCAGTGAAAGAGTTCAGTGTTTGATGTGACAGCAGTCAAAGCTGTGAAGCTCTCAGTCAGAGTCTTATTTCACCTTCATGGACAAAAGATCCATCAGGATGTTCTGGAGGCTTTTTGTCAGCACTAAACTGTCTGTATATTTATCAGTGTTGAGAATAACGGTGTTAGAATAAACGGCGTTACTAACGGCTTTACTTTCTTTCAGTAACGGGTAATCTAACTAATTACTTTAATAGTAGAGTAATTCCGTTACTAACTCAGTTACTTTTTGGGAGAAGTATTAGTAACTATAACTAATTACATTTTAAAAGTAACGTTCCCAACACTGATGTTTATACATTATTAAAGTAACTAATGATTTTAAAACAGTTCAAAAGATAAAAGGTCAAAATGTATAAATATCTATAAATGTTAAACTTTCAGTCAGTCATTGTTGAAATTCTGGTTTGTCTCCACTGAGTTTAATCAAATAAATACATACATGAGTTTGTGAGTCTCCAGTCAATAGAGGACGAAGAATGGCAAGTCATCATTGTGTGAGAACACAAATGGTGAACACAAACACACACACACAAAAGACTCTGAAGTTCACACTCATGTCCAGATCACAAACACAAAGACTGTCTTAAGACACGATCATCAACTTTTTCACATCGACTTCAGTAAAGTTCAATTTTACACCCAACAAAAATATTAAATACAAATGTGGAGTTGATATTAATATCCAAGACATACATCAGAACAAGTGCTGTATCTTTCTCAACTAGACTAAATTCAAAATGTTTTACCTCTCATCCAGGAGTCTTCAAGAAACACGTCTAGCTCCAACAACTCAGCACTTCGATTCGTCAGTAACTTCTTACGTTACAACCTTCATCATCCGTCTCAAACACACCAGTTTCACGGTTTTCCTGTAAAACCTGACAAAATGGTCTGAAGTAAACACTTTCACAATGGCATACCTCCACCACTGATTTTCCAGTCCTACCCACATTGAGGTTGTGCAGTGATCACATTTTATCTAGCGATCTACAGACGCGATTAAAGCAGCACAGCAGGTCGGTGCAAGAAGGAGCTTGTTAAAATACACATCCCACTACCTCACTGTGTTGTAGTGTTGAGTTTCCTGCACAGCTTCAGAGTGAAATCACAGTTTGTCTCCTCTCCATCTTCCTCTCATATATATCTATCTGTGTGTGAAGCATCAGAGTTAAATCATAAAGAAGCTGCAGATGTTTCTCTTCTCTCCACAGAACACAGTGCATGATGGGAAACACTCCACTTTTCTGCTGATGGAAACAAGTTTGATCTGAAGTTTTATTTATGTTTAAATGTAACTACATGATTTTAATTTAACTATTAATATTTAGCACTATAGCGTCAAATGAACAAGGTTGTAGACAGCAACAAACTGACTTTTTTTTACAAACAAACATCTGAATGTTTGGTTTAATGTTGAATGTAAGAGAAAGCATCAGTGAGTCAGAATGTGTTGTAGTCTGCTTCACTGTCTGTTCTAGCAGCAGCTGAAGATAATATTGTGTAGTGGAAGATTACAGCTACTGTGTTTAGTCCAGTTAGTGCTTTATTAACTACTGTTGGTTAATACAGAATGTGTGATTATCATCATGTTGTGTTGTCACACAGACTCAGGATAAATACAGTGTACACACACACACACACACACACAACTGATACCTACATACACTGTGCTCCTCTTCAACTCTCTCACTCAGGTTCACTTTAACTGTAACACAAAAATATATACTTATATTTAGATATATAGCTACCTCAAGAGTATAATAACCCTTTTGTGTATCTGCTGAAGGAACATTAGTATTCCTATTTAGGCTACATGCAGATGTACTGACACTGTACTTACTTGGTATCGGATCAATACCAAAATTTGCAGTATCACCCGCCCCTAAAATACATATATGAGTTAGTGAGTCTTCAAGTCTTTAGAGGACGAAGACCGAGAACAAGTCATCGTGATGTGAGAGCACAAATGGTGAACACAAACACACTGACTGTCTGTCTGTGTGGTGAGGAGAAGATTGCTTCACACTCATGATCAAAAACACAAAGTCTTAAGACACAATCATCAACTTTTTCTCATCAAGAAGTTAAATTGGTGAAAATTTTGCACCAAAAAAATATTAAAAACAAATATAAACGTAGAGTTGATATTAATATCAAAGATATACATCAGCACAACATTACAAATAAGTTCTGTATGTTAGTCAACTAGACTGAGTTCAAAATGTTTTACCTCTCATCAGATCAGAGTCTTCAGATAACACGTCCAGTTCCAACAACTCAGCACTATGTTACAACCTTCATCATCGGTCTCACACACTCATCTGTGTCCAGTTTGACAGTGTAGTTGGTAGGATAGTAGGACAGTTTTACTGTGGTATCCTCACTCGCCTGTTCTCTGTTGAATGTTACGGAGTTTTGGACACAGTCATATTTTGAGATCTGTCTCTGCAGACGGCAGGGGAAGCGTGACGGGGGAGGAACTTGTTGACACACGTCTGACTTCGAGTTTGAGCTGCAGTTTTATTAATGTTTAGATTTAACTACATGATTTTGTTTGACCATATTCATGGTTAATACTGTATTGTGAGCTGAATGAATAATGTGTTGTAGAAAGTGTTTCTCACAGTTTAGACAGTTCCTCTTAATGCAATTCTTCTTAAAATTGAGTGTTTTTGTCTGGTGACTTGACGAGAAGCATTTTACTGTAGTTATTTGACTGTATGTGTAAATGTGACATGTTACCTTCAGCATGTTTTGTTCTTTAATACTTGTGGTGTAAATGTTGAGGTGAAAACAGCTGAGTGAGTTCATCAGCTGCTGGGAGGTCAGAAACTCTTCAGACATGGAAGCAGTCAGGCTGAATTTAAACACAAAGAACTGACACCTTAACATGAAAACAAACAGAGGAATGTTTTGTATTCAATTTACTGCAACGTCCAAAGAGTTAACAATATGTTGTAGTGTTTCTCTGAGTTTATACAGTCTCATCAAAATTGACCACTTTCTCCGGAAGCAGACTATGACACTCAAGAATCGTTGATGCTTTCCTTTAAATTCGGCATTAAAACATTCAGATGTTTGTTTCTTTGTGAAAAAAAAGAAGAAGAAAGGTCAGTGGCCTCTTCCTGCAACTCTTCCCCTTGTGTCGGTTCATCACTGTCGGATACATTTAAAGAGAAATAAAACCTCACATCAAACTTCCATGAGGAATAAAGTGGAGTGTTTCCCATCATGCACTGTGTTCTGTGGAGAGAAGAGAAACATCTGCAGCTTCTTTATGATTTAACTCTGATGCTTCACACACAGATAGATATATATGATAGGAAGATGGAGAGGAGACAAACTGTGATTTCACTCTGAAGCTGCGCAGGAAACTTTACACCAGAACACAGTCAGGGAGTCACAAAAGTCTGACTGTAAAGTAATGGCTGAAAGAATAAAGATCGGTAATCCCATTTGTAATGTGGACAGTATTCCTGACCCGCATGAAGAAGCCCTTATTTGACATGCCTCCTTGTATCTATCAGATATGGTTATCTTGTCAGATGGAGATTGAGATTTCAATCTTGCTGGAATGTTAGAACAAAGCATCACATCAGGAACAGCAAGTGATGTTTATATGTGTGAGTCTCAGTAATCTCTGAGGAAACACTCAGCTGTTGTGTCATCTACGTTTTCATGCTTTGCATTTATGTGCAACAGCTCAAAACACACAGATTCACACTGGTTTCACTACCTGACTGTTAAATTGTCTCCTTCCATCTTTCTCTCATATATATCAATATGTCTCTGAAGCATCAGAATTAAATCATAAAGAAGCTGCAGATGTTTCTCTTCTCTCCACAGAACACAGTGCATGATGGGAAACACTCCTATTAAATGATACCATGTAAATAAAAACAGCTTCTCATAATAAAGGATTTATTTACAGTATGTTCACATTATAAACAGAACATCAGTAAGGTCAGTGCATTGTAACAATGTTCATCAGAAGACAAAGAGTAAGATTAAATACATGATGACATCACTTCCTGTGTGTCAGTAACATCATACAACACATGAGAACAAGCAGATCAGTTCATCTGAAGCTTCATGACCTCCTGCAGGAGTCTTTCTCTCTCATGAATCTTCCTCTATATAAATGTTTTTAATATCTTATGGTGCTGTAGAATTCTGGTTAAAGTGTCTTCAGTCAGTCTGTGTGTGCAGATCTGCACTTTACTTCCTCCTCACATGAGTCACTTCATTATTTCTGCTATCAGACGACAAACACTTCATAATCCACTAATGACTGAAGACTCACAAACTCATATATGTATTTATTTTATTTAACTAAGTGGAAACAAACCAAAATTTCAATGTTGGTTAACTGAAAGTTTAACATCTTTTGTCTGTGACATCACAGGAGGCGAGCCTCCAACAAAACCTTCCTGTAAATTACAGCCCTTAGCAAAAAGTAGTATACTTGAAGTTCATTTTATTAAGTATGCTTGAGTACAAGTATAAGTATATCAAGTATACTATGGACCATGTACTTGTAGCGTACTAGAAAGTATACTAATTTGATACTTCTTCGGACTAAATTGGAACATTTTAAGTTTATAAAAGTATACTTTAAGTATACTTTATACGGTCATTTTAAGTTTACAGAAGTACACTTTCAAGTATACAACAAGTACACTCATCTAAATACTACTAATATACTAAGTATATACTTCTAGTCCACATTTTAGTTTATTAACTTGTTAGTTTATAACAGTGGTAATACCTCAATGCAAATGTGTATAGTGAAAAACATTATTATTCAGCTGAATTTAATGTAGTACAACTAAACCTTTTTCTGTACTTACATTAAAGTATTGTAAGTATTAGCACTTGTAATGTGGCAAGTTATACCAAGAAATTGACCATTTATTACCTTACATACCCACAGCTTAACAGACAGGAAGTCTCTCCCAGAAAACACTCCTTCACTCACGGTGCCAACATTTTTATCATCTTTGTTAATTCGACACAATTTAACCACAAAACAAGGATGTGAATAAACCCGCAACCGTCTTACACATCATTTTATCCACAAACACATTCACAAACCATAATTACACCAACAACAACAGAATACCCAAGAGTCTTTGCGTCACAGTCCACAGTATACTAAAGTACAAGTATAAGCTTTAGTATTAAAGTATAAGTCTAAGTATTAATGTACTTAGTCTTAGACTATTCTTTATACTTTTCAGTATAAGCCAAGTTTACTTCACTATACTTTTCTTAAGATATGAAATGTAGTATATAAAAAGTACACTTCAAGTATACTACCTCAGTTGTAGTATAAAATAAGTATACTTGTAGTACACTTGAATAAACTACTTTTTGCTAAGGGAGGAAGCTTTTGAGCCTCTTATATGGTCCTATAGAAGCACACCTGCAGTGTGTGTTGTCAGAAGCCCAGGTGGTGTTCAGAGGGACAGAAGTCTTCTCACAGATCGCTGCAGTCTGAACTCTCATCATCACTTCTTCTGCAGACGACCGAACACTCTGACCTGTCATAGGTAAGTGTTGGTCTGAGTTGGACTCTTTGCTGTAAACTTCCTCTCATGATCACATGTCTCTGTTGTATCTTTAAACTGGTTTTGTCATTCCTGAGAGAAATAACAGAAACACAGAATCTCTGCCAGGGATTCATACAGTGGGTTATGTTTATATGGTTCATGTGATACAAAAGCTTCTGAGTTTCTGTGTTTTCACTTCAAAATGTCCAGTGATGAACATGTTTAATAAATGTATTGGTGCTGCTGTAAAACTCTGCTTAAACTTTATTAAAGTCCATGTGAATGACTTGTGATCATGTCTGCAGTCAAGTTCTCTGTATGTGGAAACATTCTGCTCAGACACGAGCAGCAGAACACAGACTGTAAACCACTGACGCCATCTTGTGCCAGAAGTACATTAGAGCAGCTTCAGTATCAACACTGAGGCTGGCTGTCAAGCTGCAGATGTTTCTCTTCTCTCCACAGAACACAGTGCATGATGGGAAACACTCCACTTCTCTCCTGATGGAAACAAGTTTGATCTGAAGATTTATTTATCTTTAAATGTAACTGCATGATTTTAATTGACATATTACATGATTACCATGTTAATGACTGTTCAGTGTTTGATGACGTCACATCTGATCCAGAGCAGGTTGTGAGCAGTAAAAAGTCTCTGAGGCTTCATGTTGTTGTAGAAGAAGTCTTCAGTGGACTGGAGGACTCTCTGTCTGATGACTGAGCTCAACTACAACTGAGTCTCATATATATGTGACTGTTCTCTTCTCAGTCTGGTTCTGACCTCTGTCTGTTCAGACCTGAAGAGGATCTTTAACTGGACCTAAACCTGCAGTCTTCACCACTGTGATGTCACTGGTCATTAACGTGGCCTGTAAAGCAGTTTGTAACTGACTTCACTTCATGTTTTCTCAAGAAGACTCAGAGAGACTTTGTGTCAGACTGGAAACACAAAGCCATGTGTTGGAAAATCACCTGCAGGCCTACAAACAGTACATGTCATGTTTTATAAGACTCTTTAATAAAGTGTAAGATATTGTCAGCTGTCATTAAGGTGAAGAAACCAAGAGCAACACACTCTTTATGTTTCACTGATCCTCCTCTTCCTGCACAGACTGAGAGTAAATCAAAGTGAAGCTCACAGCTGATGATGTATCTGATCTTCTCTGCAGCAGCAGCAGCAGCAGCAGCAGCAGCTGATCCACATGTTGTCACAGGTTGGTAACCACTGGAGCCCCTGCTGACATTAATACATGACTGCAGCTGAGGAGGCTTCATTTTACTCTCATGTTAGATGTCTTCAGGAACAACAACAAGCAGACTCTCCTGAATAAAGTAGAAATACTTTATCTTTAACACCAGCGTTAACAAATCACAGCTTTTCTAACACAACAAAGTGAACATGATAAAATACATGGAAAAAAATACATAACAGAAACAGGATATAAAGGAGTTTCATGTGTCATATGATATATTTTCAAATAAAAAATATGTTTTTCTTCATGTTTATATGAAACTAGAGAATTTTATTTGATGTATGGCTGCAAACTGTCTTACAATCCCAAAGCATCTATTTCAAAAGAACAAGACTCAAAAATCAACTTTTCTCAGAAATAGCATCTTTAAATGATACTATGTTAGTAAAACCAACTTGGCTCATATTAACAATTTGTTGATATAAAATACATGATGACATCACTTCCTGTGTGTTCTGTAGTCCAGTACAGGAGAGATGAATCATCATGTCATATTTACCTATTAAATTACAGTTTTTTTTGGATTGCATAAACAATAAAATCAAAAGTCGTACACAATTATAAAAACCTTACACTCAAGGAGCAAAACTCCAGACCAGATTAGCACAACTATAAGCACAATGTCAGCTTCACACTTTTTGCAAATGACTGCACACAGTAAATTGCAAAACACTAAACACACTTGTATACATTAGACACAGATGCATATCATGATGTCACTTCCTTGCAAATTCCAAAGCACTGACTTTCAAATGACCACACTCATTATCTAATTGGTTAAACACAACACCCAGGTGCACCAACACATGATTGCTTAATTGTAGACACACCAATCAGGTTCAAGCACTACAAAAATTTCAAAGAGAAGGAGAAGGAGGTGAAGGCAGAGGCCATGCCAGAGGTCAAGGCCGAGGTGGAGGTAGAGGTAGAGGACGAGGACGAGGCAGAGGCAGAGGCAGAGGAAGACCGGAAGCAGGAATACATGCCCTAAGAATAAATTTATCAAATGAAATTCGGGCAACATTAGTTGACCATGTGGTGAACCACGGACTGACGCTGAGGGAGGCTGGACTGAGAGTTCAGCCAAATCTTAGCAGATATACAGCGGCATCTGTGATCGGGACATTTCAACAAGAAAACAGGTAAAAACAAATCTTTCTACAAAAGTAATCAACTGCTTAGTATGTACCATATCAGCACTGTTCATACTGGTTCCTGTGAGATCCTATGTATTTCTTTCCACATAGGATTCAGGGGCGAGAGCGACAAGGAGTGAGGGGGCCTATTTTCACACAAAAACAAGAAAGAGCAATCTTGAACATGGTTCTGGCCAATAATGCAATAACTCAGCATCATTGGCGACGATGGCATTTTCAATAATGTTCATCAGGTCTCTCTCTCAACACTGGCACGCATCCTGAAAAAAAATCAACTTCAAATGAAACAACTGTATCGAGTGCCTTTTGAGCGGAATTCGGAGAGGGTCAAACAACTGCGGCATGCATATGTGGAGGTATGTATTGTTCACTTTAGCACTGTGATGTTACACACTGCAAGCTAAATTTACTGTGTATTAGATCCATGCTAAACTACACAATCTTGTCTTTCACTGTATTATAGAGAGTTTTACAGATGGATGCTGAAGAAATCCCACACGAGTTTATCTACATCGATGAGGCAGGGTTTAACCTCACAAAATCAAGAAGGAGAGGCAGAAACATCATTGGCCACAGGGCTATAATCAACGTCCCAGGACAGCGTGGGGGTAACATCACCCTCTGCGCTGCCATTACACAGAATGGGGTCCTCCTCCGTCATGCCAATATGAGCCCTTATAACACAGCTCACATTCTGACATTTCTGGACCAACTGCACAACATCCTCACAGTGAACCAAATACAACAGATGCAATACATTGTCATCTGGGACAATGTATTATTCCACCGCTCTGCACAGGTCCACAACTGGTTTCAACACAATCCTCAATTTTCTGTGCTATACCTTCCACCATACTCTCCATTTCTCAATCCAATCGAGGAGTTCTTCTCAACGTGGCGGTGGAAGGTGTATGATCTGCAGCCCCAGGCTCAAGTGCCCCTCATTGAGGCCATGGAGGAGGCCTGTGACCAAATTGACGCCATTCAAGGATGGATTCGACATGCACGACGGTTCTACCCTCGTTGTCTTGCTAATGAAGATATCGCCTGTGATGTCGACGAAATTCTCTGGTCTGATCCAGCTCGGCGAAGAGATAATCCCTAATATTTTCCCTGCTGGATTTTCTTTTCTTTTTTTGTCAGCCCCCCCCCATATTTTTTTATAGTATCTTTTTTTTTTTTTTTTTTGATTGGGTGTGTATTTTTGTTTTTTTTGGTGTTATGTACAGTACTGTTGTAGCATGGACATCTTTTGTTGAAATTTTGACTGATTTAGATAAATAAATTATATTTTCATCACTCTTCAGTATTGGTCTTGTGTTGTATTTGGTGAATTTTTAGTATTGCATATTTGCACTTCCTCTGTGTACTTCACTTACATTACTCAAATAACTGAGGAGTAGAACTGCTAAAAGTGTTTTAGGTTAAGCGCAGCAGTGTGTAACTGGTTCAGACAGAAATATGTCATATGAAACGTGTGTTTTTATATGGTAACAAAATATCATTTTTATAAAGTAGTGTATAGTTTTTACAAGAGTGTTTCATTTTGCAAAGGATGTGAGGTGTTCTGCTAATTGTGTGTAGTGTTTTGAAAAACTGGGCCCTCTATTCGAAATCGTGCTTAAGCAATTGAAAAAAACTGTAAAAACAAACATTCAGATGTTTCTTTGTAAAAGAGTCAGTTTGTCTCTGTCTACAACCTTGTTCATTCGGCTGAAAGTGATAAAAAATAATAGTTCAATTAAAATCATGTATTTACATTTAAACATGAATAAGACTTCAGATCAAACTTGTTTCCATCAGCAGAGAAGTGGAGTGTTTCCCATCATGCACTGTGTTCTGTGGAGAGAAGAGAAACATCTGCAGCTTCTTTATGATTTAATTCTGATGCTTCACACACAGATAGATATATACAAGAGGAAGATGGAGAGGAGACAAACTGTGATTTCACTCTGAAGCTGTGCAGGAAACTTTACACCACAACAGTCAGAGAGTCACAGCAGAGTGGGACTGGCTCTCTAATTTGATAGTATGAGGAATTTTGTATTAATATTGTCTTTTGACTTTGACCGTCTCGCCTATAATACTTTCGGTTTGCAAACAGGAAAGTGTGTTTGTGAAATTGTGAAATGCTTATCACTGTACTCGTTGTACTGAGTCGTTGGAGCTGGACGTGTTTCTTGAACACTCTTGGATGAGAGGTAAAACATTTTGAACTAAGTCTAGTTGACTAAGATACAGAACTTAGATTAGTGTTTGAGAATGTTTTCCTAATTTATATCTTTGATATTAATATCAACTCTACATTTATATTTGTATTTAAAATCTTTGTTGGGTGTAAAATTAAACTTTACTGAAGTCGATGTGAAAAAGTTGATGATCGTGTCTTAAGACAGTCTTTGTGTTTGTGATCTGTACATGAGGGTGAACTTCAGAGTCGAGCTGCAACAAGCGACTTTCTTCTCTTCACCACACAGTCAGTCAGACAGTCAGTGTGATTTGTTCTCGTTTCTTTGTCCACTAATGACTTAAGTCTCACAAACTCATGTATTTATTTAATGTAACTCAGTGGAAACAAACCAGAATTTCAATGTTGATTAACTGAAAGTTTAATATTTATGAATAGTTATATATTTTGATCTTTTGTCTTTTCCGCCACTTAAAAAGCATCAGTTACTTTAATAATGTATAAACATACAGACAGTTTACTGCTGACAAAAAGCCTCCAGAACATCCTGATGGATCTTTTGTACATGAAGGTGAAATAAGACTCTGACTGAGAGCTTCACAGCTTTGACTGCTGTCACATCCAGTGTTGCCAACTTGGCGACTTTCTCGCTAGATTTACCCTCTTAGCGACTTTATTTCTAAAAAGCAACTAGCGACTTATTCATATCATCAGGGGAAAGGTGAGAAATATATGAATTCACATGCTGCTCAGAGTCATCGCAGTCCACAGCTCCTTTGCAGCAGCACCTGATTTGTCTCTCCTGTCCCGCGGCTGCGCAGGCGGCAGGCCAGTGTGGGGGGCGCTCGCTCTGAGGATTTGAGCCCAGATAGCTGCTGTTTATTCTGTTTTGATCTGTTAATTCTCGGACTTCTTAGTCTTTCGCGGCTCAACTGGTACTTTACCGGTGATAACCTGAAGCTGCTGAGTCTAGATCTCTCTCTCACTCTTTCTCTCCAGATTAGGATGTTCCTCTATCTTGTAAAAATGTACATAGTTCGTTTTATCTTCTCCCTCCCGTTACTGTTTTTACCTCAAATATGTTTGTCTCTGCAGTGAGTTTGTGATTATTTGGTAAAGATTTCTCTATCAAACTGTGATCTCCCCCTCACTGCAACAGACACAACCAGTAACATCATGCAAATTGGTACATGATTATGTCATCAATATGTAAATGGAGCGTATGACGTCACCTGGTGACTGTAGCGACTTCTGGAGCTAGTGCTGGCTACTTGGAAAAGAGTTGGCAACATGATCACATCACCATCACAGGAAACACTGAACTCATTCACTAAAGGTTGAGTTTGAGTTGATCAGATAGAACTGATGGTTCATGTGCAAACTTTGCTGTGTATGAGAAGAGCCGAGCATCACCGGAAGGACCCGAGTAGGCCCGATGGAACCACAGAACAGCCCGGAAGGCTGCTGAGTTACCTGTTGAGTGCTGTGCACATCCTCTTCGGTTGTAACAGCGTTGAGCAGAGCCGGACTGTGGCTGTCCAGGTTGTGGCCTTGTGTCTGTTGTGTGTGAGTACAAAGTGAGTTTGCATAGGTTGTTTGTTGTTTATGCTGTTTTCCAATGTGCGTGGTGTGGATCCGGACCATGTTGTGACGCGTGCTCTTGCACACAGAATTGTCCATATGAGATATGTTGCCACGAGGCGGTTACTATGTCTGTCTTCCTTCATACCCAGCCGTTTCCTCAGAAGCCTATGGGTGCTGCCATGACGGATAACTACTTTCCGGTTGCCTTGCAACTGCGTCACTGACCGCTGCCGCTAAGCTAGCCCTGAACAGGTCAGCGTTAGGTCATAAGTGCTAAATTGTTTTTAGAATGAGCCCAGATACAACATGTGCCGTTGTTGGTTGCCACAACAATTCATGAAAAATTAAGTTTTTTTCAGAACCGTCTTGTGTAGAACATCAACAACTTAGACAAACTTGTCCGTGCCCTGCGCCCTGCACGCCATGCTGAGGAAGGAGGGACGGAGACTAGCGCGGCTCGCGGCTTTGACACTAAAATAAATATTTGGTTTTATGAATATCTTCCACAGAATAGCTGTTGCATGACTGCATGACTTACCCTAACCCAGCAATGTCCGAGCAGCCGCCTGTCTCCACGACTCCACTTTCCTTCAGCATTATCCACGCTGAATGTTTAGCTTGATTGACGCTGTGGCTGGGCGCTACTGCTGCCTTCAGAAATATAAACTCGCTGTGTTTCTACAACAGTACTTTCCCTATTTAGTTACTGTGCAGGTAGTTGAATGCTTCTGTGCTTTTGCAACTGCGTAATTCTCCGCCGTCAACACCCCTTAGAAAATATAACATAATTAACCATGTTGATGTAGCTAACGTTGGGCTAATGCTTCATGTCATCTGCCCACTCCGTGAGAACTGACGGGTGAGTCACTAGCCTCTTTCACACTGCCGTTTGCATGCGGGGATCCTGCGCCAATTCTCCGCACCCTCCTCTGTGTGAAAGTTTCAGATGAGGAGAGGGGGAAATTTCACTCCGGCGCTGATCCGCCTCTGGAGGTAGTATCAGGGCCGCATTATTGGTGAACCGTCACAGTGTGAACGGATAATCCGGAGGCGCGGAGCGAGGGCGTGTCGGTCTGACAGTCTGATAACTACACAGGTCCTTCACTCAACTAAATACAGAGAAATGTCCCACAAAGCAACGTTACAGGACTGAACAAAAGTAACGTAGTAACTGTAACTGTCTTTGGCAACTTATATGAGGAAAACAAATACCACAGCTGTACGTGGAGAAGCGTCACGCTTCTCCACGTACGCTTCTCCAAGCCACAGCTCCAGTGGTTACTACTGATGATGCTGCTGACCAACCAACATCCTCTTCCTCTATTTCTTCCAACTCCGGGAACTCTGCTCCTCCACCTCCGAGCGATCCAACACTGTGGCCAGCTACTCTGTCTAACCAATTACGGACTGATTTGGTTTGCAAGGGTCCTGCACAGGTAGAGAGAGAGTTTGAATTTCCCAAATCCCATTCAAATAGGAGCTTTCACTACCATCACATGTTTAAAAGCTTGCAAATGGAGAGAACGTGAGAAGAAATTGGTTAACATACTCAAAGCAGAAAGATGCAGTTTACTGCTTTTGCAGCAAGTTGTTTTCAAGAAAGTCCTCAAAGCTCAACACAGAAAGACAGAATGACTGGGTCAATATCAGTGCAAAATTGAAGTCCCATGAAACCAGCCCAGATCACGGCAAACATTTGATAGCATGGAAGGAATTAGAACTAAGACTTAAAACAGGAAAAACAATTGACCAGACAGAGATGGCTCTCTTGCAAGCGGAGCAGAATCGATGGAGAGAGGTGCTCACTCGTTTGATCACCATCATTCAGTCACTAGCAGAGAGGAACCTTGCTCTAAGAGGATCAGTAGACACCCTCAACAACCCAAACAACGTCAATTTTCTAAAAGAGGTAGAACTTCTTGGCAAGTTTGACCCAGTCTTAAAAGAACATGTTAGGGGCATCACCGCTGGTGAGAAACACACTACCTACTTAGGGAAAAGCATCCAAAACGAGCTGATTGCCAGTGTAAGTGGGAAAATACTGAGCACTATGGTGACGGAAATAAAACAGTCAAAGTATTATGCAATCATTTTAGACTGCACCCCAGACATCAGCCACCAGGAACAAATGTCAGTTGTTGTCAGAATTGTCACACTAACACCCCCAGAGATTAAAGAGCACTTTCTGGGTTTCTTACCTGCCCCGGACGCCACTGGCCTTGGCTTGTCCTCACTGATACTGATCAAGCTGGAGGAGCTTGGCATCAGTTTTCAAGACTGCAGGGGTCAGTCCTATGATAATGGCTCAAATATGAAGGGGAAAAATAAAGGAGTGCAGGCCAGGCTGAAAATCGTTGTGCTCTTTATGTTCCATGTGGGACACACACCCTGAATCTAATGGTTGCAGATTCAGCAAAGCAGTCAACAGATGCCAACAGCTTCTTTGGTGTAGTTCAGAAGCTCTACACCCTGTTCTCTGCTGCTCCTCAGAGGTGGGCCATTCTCAAACAGCATGTCAACATCACACTCAAATCCTGGAGTGAGATGAGATGGGAGAACAGAATCAAAAGCATTGAGCCGTTACGTTACCAAACTGACAAAGTCAGAGAGGCCTTGACCGAGGTCAGAGAAAAGGCAAATGATCCGGCTGCAAGAATTGAGGCCCAGTCCTTGGCAGAAGAGATAGGGTCATTCAGATTTCAAATCTGTACAGTGGTTTGGTTTGATATCTTGTCCAAAATCAACATCATTAGCAAACTCCTGCAGTCGCCCAAAATGCAGCTTGATGTCGCTGTTGATCTTATTGACAAAACAAAAACATCCCTGAAGCAGTACAGGTTCACAGGATTCTCTGATGCCCAGACAACTGCAAGAGAAGTATGTGAGAACATGAATGTGGAGACAGAGCTCAAGCAGAAGAGGCTTTGTAACACCAAAAAGCAGTTCAGCTATGAGGCTAGAGATGAGACTGTGACTGATGCATTAAAGCGAATGGAGATGACATTCTTTAATGTTGTAGTTGACACTGCCATTCAATCTTTGGAGGATCGTTTCACGTCACTGAGGGATGTCAGAGATACATTTTTGTGTTCTACTCAGTTTCTCTGACATGGATGACAAGGCACTCAGAGAGCACTGTGAGCTACTTGGGAACACACTCACTGAAGGGGGGGAGACTGACCTGGACTGGCGAGAACTAGCCACAGAAATCCAGAGCCTTCCAAACCTACCCAAGACAAGTATGACCACATTTGAGCTTCTCACCTTCATCCACAAAAATGAGCTGACTGGGTTTTATCCAAACCTTTGGGTGGCACTGAGAATAGCCTGCACACTACCAGTGACGGTGGCATCTGCAGAAAGGAGTTTCTCCAAGCTCAAAATGATCAAGACCTACCTAAGGTCCTCCATGTCAGAAGAGCGCCTCAGTGGACTGGCAGTCATCAGAATCAACCACCAGATTGGAAGCCAGATTTCCTATGATGATGTTATAAATGACTTTGCATCACAAAAAGCAAGAAGACCAAAATTCTGAACTGGAACAAAGGAAGGAAAAAAAGGGGATAAGGGTGTAATGAAAGTTGTTTTTTGTAGAGTTTTAGACTTGACTTTGATTTTCTTATTTATTGACTTATTTCCTTCATATTGCTCAATTATTTTATCTGTTAGTCATTTAATTTTCTATAATTTTCTTCTTGTTTATTTTGTTTGGATGTGAATTAAGCTTGTTTGTTTACTTGTCACAGGACTGAATTGTATAGAGTTTGAAGTTTTGGGTTGTAAGATTTAACTTATTACTGGCACCTTTGAGTATAAGACAGGGATAAAAAAAAGTAATGAAGGTTTTGTTTTGTTTTTTTGAAGTTTTAGACAATATAATTTATTTATTTTTTCTTATTAATTATTTTTCTTATTTTATTCAAATTTATTAAGAATATTTTATCTATTATTCATTGCATTTTCTACCTTGTTAACTGTTTTCTTGTTCATTTTGTTTGGATGTGAATGTACAGTATATATTAGGCTTGTTTGTTTACTTATCACAGGACAGAATTGTATAGAGTTTGAAGTTTTGTTTTAAAGGTTCTAGAATTTAGCTGTACAGATAATTTAAAGAAAATAAATCTGTTTAAACTGTAATCTTTTGTAGAATCTTTTATCTTTCTGCTACTAGTGGACAAACACAGTTACTGCCATTTCACAATATTAACATTAACATTCAGACAAAAACATAGAAGAAAAAATGACAAGTGCAATTAGACAGCTTTAAGTGTTTCAGTGACTCTATTTAATTAGTAATAAAATATCTGCTCGCCATCATGTTGATAGAGGTACAATAAAATACGCAAGGATTGCATACAGTAGCTGGTTTTATGAATATTTGATGGTACATGTATACACTGTGAGGCAGGGCCCCCAATTTTATCCTGCTTAGGGCCCCCAGATGTACAGGGCCGGCCCTGCTCCTGTCTGTCCTCCTGTCTGTCCTTCGGACTCTTCCTCACATTTCTGCTCAAAAAACAGCGTTTGTCACCGGCAAAAAAATTAAACTCACCGAGTGTTTGTGACGAAAATAAATCACCGCGACCATCAGTTCTCCGGACCGAGACTTCAGGGAATGACAGAGTCAGACAGCGTCCTGTTTACTGATGGTGATTATGTATAATTATGTAATTTAGCACGAAAATCTTAACTCTGTCACTTTCCAGGATGTTTGGTGTGTCAGGATCTCAATCACTACACATTACAACAGCATCCATATGATTATAAACTGTCCACGGGTTTAGATAGACAACGGGAACACCTGGGGAAACACCGACATCATCAACATGACGTGTACCGTTACGCCTCTGAGGCGCCCCCGTGCGGCCATTAGAGAGTATTATTTACATCACTGCATTCTTTGAGTATGTGTCTGTTTATTTTACAGTCATATTACTTTATCTTTACATCATACTTATACATTTATAGTTGTTTATTGGTACATTTCAAGGAAACCTCAACACAACACATCCTGTACAGTGTCCATGTGGAATCAATAAAGAAGGATAACAGAACTTTTTCTAACTGAAGACTAAGTCCAGACTGTGTCGGCCAGCATCCAAAATACAATATATTCAACAGTTCATGTCCCAACCATGAGGTTTGTTTTACTGTAAACAGCTTTCATCATCTATAATGTGACAATAAGACTGAATCTTCATGTTGCAGCCTGAATTTACTTTCACTTTTGAACCAGTTGTGATGAGTGGTGTGTGAGACATGGTCACTGGGATCAGTCAGCTGTGTGATGGACTTTATACAGAAACAGCTTCATTTATACTTTTAAACATCTCGTGGAAACAAAAACATTTAAATCTTGACTCTAAACATTGAGTCTATAGAGGACATGTTCAACTTTGAGACACATGACGCCAAATTGAAGATAGTTTGTGTTCATTTGCAGTTGTTGTCTCATGACTTTATATGGAGACACTGTTTATATGTGTTTATAGTGTTTCAGTGTTACATGTTTACATCACTGACATTATGTCATCACACCTTTACAACCAGACAGGCTGAATAATCCACTTCCTGGTTTGTCTGTCTGCCTCCATGCAGCACGTGCTCTGTGTTTTTCACAGACTTTTGGCACCATCTTGTGTCAGAAGAACAACACAGCAGCTTAGCATTAGCATCCAGACTGTGTCCAGTCAGGAAGTCCTTGTGTGTGATGATGAGGATGATGAAGACAGAGGAGTGTTTAGAAGACTAAAGACAGACTGTAGATGTTGGTTGTGGTACATGTGAGGACTGAACTGTGATCACATGACTCTTCACCTCTGTCTCCTCTCACAGGGAGAAGATGATCTGCAGGATCCTGCTGCTCATCAGCCTCAACTGTGTCTGTGGTCAGTTTACAGCTTCACTTTCTGACACTGTGATTCAATGAAGCAGTTAAAGTGGCCCACATGTGAGCAAACAGCTGATGTTGATGAGCCTCTGCAGCTCTGAGACGTCACTAAACTGTCCACACAAACATGGAGATGGAGTTTAAAGGCTGCCATGTTAAAGCTGTCAGTGTGTCTGCTCCTCACTTTCCCTCTCTGTCTCCTCAACAGGAACATTTGTAGTGAATGTGACACAGACCTCCTATCAGGCAGAGGAGAACCACAACATCACACTGGAATGGACGTTCACAACCACAGCTGACACTTCCCCCGACTCACTTTATATCTTCTGTGAGATGAAAACTGATCACAAAGTCTCAGTCCTGTTTCATTTACAAGACAGTGTTGTGATCCCAGAGTCTCGGGATCAACAGTTTGTAGGACGAGTCCAGTGGGACAAAGACGTTCTCAGAGACGGACGACTCAGACTTCATGTGTCCAGACTCAGGACTGAGGACTCAGGACAGTACCTGTGTGATGTGAGGACAAACTATGGTGTGGACTTTGGTGATTGTTGGCTCAACGTCTCTGGTAAGTTGGTTGAGTAGAAGTCAGTACAACGTTTTTTGGATCAATAAGAACCTCACAGTATCTGAGAAATATGTCACAACTATGTTCTGTTGTTTGGTCTGTTTACAGCAGCGAGGGATCGACCTGAACCTGAGAGACCCAGCACAGCAAATCAAGGAAAGATGGGCCTCTACAATGGACTGGGACTGACAGCAGCAACAGTGTTAGTTGTGTTGTTTGTTTGTTGCATTTTACTTATTCACCGTCAGTCTGAGAAACAGAAGTCCAGCAGAGGATTTAAGAAAAGTTCCATCTCTGCAGAACAAGAGGAAAAACATTTATCAACACTTTAAATGAGACGGTTAAAACACATCGTGCCTTCATGTTGTTCAGTAAGTGTCCTGATATAAGAGTCAGAGGAGATGAACAATGATGGAGTTGATGGAGGAAACGTTGTTCTTCACCTTCAGATCTGAAAACTGCTCTGTGAGAAACATGTTGATCTAGAATACCATGTTTATGTTACAACTGTATATATGTTACATGTATAAACTGTCTGGTCAAAAGAAACGTCACCACCTGGAATTAACTAAGCAAATAGGTCAGAAACATCCATTGGATAATTACTGCAGGGATTATATGTTTCACATGGCAACAAGTTATTTAACTAACTGATGAAAAGATTTTCATTTCTAAAACAACCGTGTGTGAAGACATTTCCTCTGATTATTGGCCTGCATTAAATAAAGAAAACATCTAATGAGATTACTGAAACCACTAACTGGAAAAATAGGCTTCAATTAAAGATTGGGACTCTGGCCGTAACTATATTATATATAGATATATATAGAGAGAGATATAGAGAGAGATAGAGATAGAGAGATAGATAGATATAGAGAGATAGATAGAGATAGAGAGATAGATATAAATAAGAGATATAGATATATAGAGAGATTATAGATATAGATAGAGATATGATATATAGATATATATATATATATATATATATAGTATATATATATATATATATATATATATATATATATACACATATATACACATATATATATACACATTATGTATATATATATATAGTCACAGTTTGTGACAAGAAAACTGGATGTTTTTAACAAAAACAAAATATCCCCAACAGATTAGGTTGTAACACATTTCCAAAATATATCAAGAAGAAGGTAGGAAGATAATTGATTATGATTACATACAGCACTTTCCTTCCCAGGTATTATTGTTCCAAAGAGGGATCTGATGAGGGTTACTTTGTGTATTTTTTTACTGTCTACTGGCAACAACTATCTCAATCTGTTCCATATGTGATCAGATACATGTGACAACGTGACTGGACTCACCAGTGATATCGAGTGAGAACTGTGAGACCTTCCTGCCAGATCCAGTGGCCATCCTACAGAGGTACAGGCCTGAGTCTTCAGTCCTGAGTCTGGACACATGAAGTCTGACCCGTCCTGTTCTGAGAGCGTCTTTGTCGCACTGAACCCGTCCTGAGAACTGCATGTGTTGAGGCTCGTCAACACTGTTGTTCAGGTGATAAAACACCTTCAGCCCAGACACGAACAAACAGTGGATCTTTAGTGAGTGGACGGAGATGTTGGATTCGGACGAGAAGCGCCACTCCACTGTGATGTTGTGGTTCTCCTCTGACTGGTAGACTGGATCTGTGTAACGAGGCTTCAGCATAACTGAGAGGAGAAAAGACAGAACAGGGATTAAAGTTGTTTGGTTCTAACTAAAATCGGTTGGTTGAAAGTGTATTTTGTCTTTTCTCTTCATGGATAATAAAGGGAAGGTGTGAACTAACCACAGGAGGTCAGACAGAAGAACAGCAGGATCCTGCAGATCATCTTCTCCACGTGAGAGGTGACGGACCTGAAAGACGTGATGAAGTTCAGTCCTCACATACAACCATCAACCACCAGATATTTCTGATGTTGAGACATCCTCAGCGGAGGATTGTTTTTATTGAGAAGTCAGGACAATTTTCTGCTGTATTTGTGGCAACAAAACCTGATTTCATTGAGGAGACATCAGGACATTTCCAGTCGTGACAAACCTGATTTTATTGATAAGTCAGGACAATTTCCACCCAGTTTTCTGGAAACAGAAGAGATATTCTGACAAGCTGTCAGGACATTTTCTGCTGTGTTTGTGGCAACAAAGCTGGACATTTCTGATGAGAAATCAGGACATTTCAGGCATTTTTGTTGTGACAAAATTGGGCTATTTTTGTCGGGATATCAGAATGTTTTCCTGATGTTATTGTACCAACAAAACCAAAATATTTTTGTCAAAACGGTTGGACATTTGCAAGTCTTCCAGATATTTAAAGCCAAGACAGGATCTTGTCCAAACCCTAATCAGGTGCCAAGCTGGTGACCCCTGTTCACAACTGCGCTTTCACATTTACAAGTTTGAAACCACTGGATAGTTAAAACAACACATCAAGACAATTCCAGGAATTCTAGGTCAGGACTCCCTTGATAAAGAGGTTCTTAATCTTAACTGGAATTTTCCTGGATAAATAAAGGTTAAATAAAAATAAACAATTCCATGGGGAAATTCCATCGGGCATAAAACCAGATTTTTTGTTTGTCTCAAAACATGATTTGAATCTTAAGCGTTCCAGCTTGTCATCAGCATTATTGTGCACTTCACAAGTTTCGTATATTGACCATTTCTGCAATGAAATCCCCAAAACAATTGAGCTTTCCTACATATTTTGTTGAGCTGTGTTCTTACGTCATCCTACATGATTTCAACAATGTTCAAACCAGAGAAACCTGTCATGTTGTTCAAGTACACAGAGCATTTAATTTTCTCGCCTGTTGCTATAACTTGCAAGAGAGCATTCAGAGAAAGAGGAAGGAAGTCACATGAGCACCAAACATTGAGATGGAAAGACAGCGAAGTTCACTCAGTGTTTATAAAAGAGCCTAAAACAGCTGCTAAATCATTTTTACAGTCAGGATTACCTTTAGATGCAGATGGTGGCAAGATCCCTGTAAAATCCTCTCAGTTGTAAAAAACAAAATTATCTCATGAAGCCAGTCAAAAAATAATCAATATAAAATGAAGGGACGTTTACCAGACAGGATCCGAAACAGAAAAAAGTCTTAATAGAACTTGAACAACATGTACAATCAAATAAAACCAAACTCAAAACTTAAACCACACAGAAAACTCCTCGTTCTGGAGGAGAACAGAGGACTCAGCCTTTTAAACAGGTGAGCATTGCATCACAGGGAGGTGGAGATGTTATTGTCGTATGCAGCAGTGTTTTGTTTTGTCACATTGCTCTATTTTGTATACACATTCACTATTCACATTAATGAATAGAATAACAAAAAACAGACATGAGATGAATTCATGTCTGTATGTTGCTTCAGTCACAAATCACACAATGAAAGGCCATCATCGAGCCATGACACGACAACTCCGAAATGTCACATTTAACCGTCTCTTCACGTAATTATCTGTCTTTGTTTGCACAGAGACTGTTCATGAGGAGCGTCCAGGGCAAAACACACTTCTTTTGACAGCTAATAGGAGTGTTTGATCACAATAACATCTCAAAATAATGACCTGAACCTCTTCTCTCCACAGAACACAGTGCATGATGGGAAACACTCCACTTTTCTCCTGATGGAAACAAGTTTGATATGAAGTTTTATTTATGTTTAAATTTAACTACGTGATTTTATTTGACGTATTAATTATTACCACTGTATTGTGAGCCGAATTAACAAGAAGACCCAAATAGTTCAGAATGTGTTCTCAGTGTTTTGTTTTTTTTTACACAACAAGCTGCAAATTGAGCATTTTTTTTTGGGGGGGGGGGGGGGGGGTGTTTGATGGAGTCTGGTGACTTTCTCTGGAAGCACACATGACACACATGAATCGTTGATGATTTCTTGTAAATTCAACATTAAACACAAACATTCAGGTGTTTGTTTGTGTGTAAAGAGTCAGTTTGTGGTCTCCTCGCTGTCAGAGTCTGTCTGCTTCTGTGTCTGAAGACTTTGTTACCTCCAGCAGCTGAACCTCAACATTTACACCTCATGTAGCTATTAAACAACAGAACATACTGACAGGAAACATGTCACATTTTACACACACAGTGAATAGTAATTAATATAAACTGTTTCTTGTGGTCCATGGAAAAGTCACCAGACTCCATTAAAAAACATGTACAACATGTTATTAACTATTTGGGCCTTCTTGTTAATTCGGCTCACGTTATAGTGGTAAAAATGAATGGGTTAGATAAAATTAATTAACTTTTCTAAATGTTCAGCAGAATCACAGACAAACAAGTCCAGCAGCTGTTAGTAAAGTTCAGTAGAGACAAAACAGAGTCAGCTGTAGAAGAACGAAGACTCCGTCCCAGTCCACATTCACATCACTGTCACACAGGACATCAGGAACTCACAGCTCACTGTTTGACTCAATACTGACGAATGAATGTGTTCAAGTGTGGAGATGAAGGTGGAGGGAAACATCAACACTGACTCTGTTTAGTTTTCATCAATAAAATCTTCTCACACAAGATGTATACAAGTGGAAATGATCTGATCCATCTGACTTCTACCAACAAACAGTACTCACAGAGCAGCTGCTGACGTGTGCAGACATCGGAGGAAGAAGTCCTTAAGTCAAAACAGCCAGAGTAAACCTAGTTAGAGGAGGTCCCTGTCTCAGACATCAGAGTTTCAACTTGGCTTTTGAAAGTTGCAAGTGTTTATACTCCTGTGTTAACTTGTTGCCTATTAGCATTAAAGCTTAGTCAAGGTCAATTTACAGTGTTGCCATAACACATATTCTACATACAGTATAGTGTAAACAATCAACAATGTCAGATCTTATGACTGTTAACTTCCAGTAATTGAAAGGTTATAAATACAGGGAGGCAAAAGAAACCTGCTCTGTCTCTCTGACACTGTTCTGGTTAAAAGCTTTTTTGTGCATTTTCAGAGTGAAACAAAAGTTTAAGTTGTTTCTGTTCAAAGTTTCCTGCACAGCTTCAGAGTGAAATCACAGTTTGTCTCCTCTCCATCTTCCTCTCGTATATATCTATCTGTGTGTGAAGCATCAGAATTAAATCATAAAGAAGCTGCAGATGTTTCTCTTCTCTCCACAGAACACAGTGCATGATGGGAAACACTCCACGTTTCTCCTGATGGAAACAAGTGTGATTTAACTCTGATGATTCAGACACATATCTATATATTAAGGAGGACGATGGAGAGGAGAGAATATAAACTGTATTTCACAAATAAAAGAGTTGATCAGAGTAAAGCAGGAAGTCCGTCGTTGACGTGGAAGTGCAATAAAGTGATGTAAATATATGTCGAGGACAACATGACCGTGTGATCTGAACCTGAACATCTGATCTGGAATCTTATAAAGCAGAATGGATTTGACAAGAAAGTCAAACACAGTAAATCCTGCTGTTTGTTGGACACTACAGTGTTTATCAGAGAGGGAAATAACAGACAGTGAACTCATCACTGCTTCCACAGTGACAGGACACTTCAGTCAGCTGTGTGAGAGACATTCTACCAGAAACATCATGTCCTCTTATAGGAATCTTAGTGACAAGGTTTCGTTGGTGAAAGTAAACAGAGTCAGTGCTGATCCCGGGTCAGTCCTACGAGGACAGCATCGACCCAACCGCGTCTGTCGTCTTGAAGAACACAAACACCACCAACAACAAGAGACACAGAAACACAGAGACTGTGTGACTGTGTGCAGCCGTGTGCTCTATTTATCTGTTTGTACCCACCCACATGTAGAGTGAGCTGCCAGTCAGACTGCAGAGGGAACCAATCACTGCACAGGAAGCCCCACACCCGTTACCCAGCGTGAAGGGGGCGGGGCTCATTTATAAACTGCACAGAGGGAACAAGTTGCTCAGTCAGTCATCAGAGCAGCTGCTTCTTCCACAGAGGACGGAAGTGGCTTCTCTCCTTCTTCGAGGAAGCAGACATGATCTGACAGCAACGAGGCCACAAACAAACATCTGAATGTATTTAATGTCGAATTTACAAGAAAGCATCAATGATTCATGTGTGTCGTCGTCTGTTTCTGGGGAAAGTCGCTGGACATTAAGAAAGTGATCAACTTTGACACATGTTGTGTTAAGAGAAACTGTATGAACTCTGAGAAACTCTGTCTACAACATATTGTCAACAAAGTGGATCTTCTTGTTAACTCTACTCACAATACAGTGCTCATAAATAATAGTTCAATTAAAATCATGTAGTTACATCTAAACATAGATAAAACTTCAGATCAAACGTGTTTCCATCAGGAGAAAAGTGGAGTGTTTCCCATCATGCACTGTGTTCTGTGGAGAGAAGAGAAACATCTGCAGCTTCTTTATGATTTGGGGCCAGTGATACTTATCACTTGAAACCGCAGACTGAAAAAATCCAAAAACACATACCATAAGGAGACTTGAAGAACATGGATCAAGGCAGAGACAAACAAACAATGACTGGACAAAGACAAGAGGGAAAGCAGAGACTTAAAACAGACACTAACGATCAGACAAGGAACAGGTGAGGAGGGAGGGGGCCAGGTGTGGTAATGAGCGGGGAAGGAGCACAGAGGAGAAACATGGAGGGAAACAAAACTACAGACAGAGGAAAAACTTAAGACACTTAAAGGACCAGAGACACAAGAGGGGCATGGAAATCAAACACACAAAAGACACAGCAAGACACGATACAAAGACATGGAAATCAGAAGAAAACACAAGACACAAAATGATACCTGAACTTAACATCAAGAACAATAATCTACAGTCATGACATTGTATATGTATTTATATGTGTATATATGTATAAAAGGGTTCATTTTGTATATGTTTGTGCTTTTTAAACTGCCTGTAAAACTGAAAATCTGATCTTTGTGTAAATCATTCTGACTCTGTGAAGAAGATTATCACTTTGTTCTTAGATATGAAATGTGACTGTTGTTGATTTCCAGCAGGTGAAAATAAACCTTTCTATTTCTTTACTGTGTAACATTATTGTGACTGTAGGAGCTCGGAGGGATTGTGGTGACGGATGATTATTGTTTGACAAAATCTCTCCTTTATCTTTAGATTTAGATTATTTTTAGCTTTTAACATCATCACCTGTTCAAGTACAGAAGTTTAAAAATATAAACTCTGAATGTTTGAATCACAAGTTGAATCAGTCCACTGGGAACCTGTTGGGTCGACATGAAGGAGACTCAAGTTTCTGATGAAGCTGCTTTTTCACTCCAAACAGAATAAAGTCCAGCTGTTACCAGACAGCAGCAAACTCAACACCACACAGATTCTGTAGGATAGAAGTTGATATGAGAATAACATTGAAGATAAACACTTAAAGAACAACTTAAACAGCCTCTACACTCAACAAACCATTCAAAGGTTCAATAAACAAGTAAGAGCTGAGAGATCTTGACTTTTATTCACGAGTTGTAAATTAATCAGGTCAAACATTTTCATTTGTGACACTGATGTACTGAAATACTCCAGTAATGTGAGACAGACTGAGTCAGAAGTCACATTTAAATCAATTATCACAGATTAAACACAACATGTGACAGTTTACAGGATGTCACAACAGAAGAGAAATTTAACAACACTGTTTTCATTTGATGGAAGAGAAAAAACTTCAATACATCCTGCTGAGGGGTATTGCACAAAAGTAGAATAAAGAAATCCAGGATAATTGAGTAAGCCCGGCTTGACCTAGTCTGCTCGGCGCATCCTGGCTTAATTGGTTGCACGTTTGCCAAGCCAGGATGAAAAGGTGCGGCTATGTCAAGCCAGGTGTAGATAGTCTGGATAAGTGCGTGTTCACGGCAGACTTAAATAGACCTCGCGATTGCTCACAGAATCACCGATGGAAACATGGATAAGAGTTGCGCTTCATATCTCACAGCCGCTGAACAACAGCTCCTGACAGAGTTCTATGAAGAGGTGAAAGACATTATCAGAAAAAAAGGCATTACCAGTGCCATTATTAAAGAACGAGAGAAAGCCTGACAGACAACAGCGGACCGGCTTAATGCGTAAGTAGTTCAAAACTGTACAATTTGATAAACAGTGCTCCACTGGAACTGTCATAATTAGGCCACAATTAAAGGACTAAAGGAGTTACTTTTAAAGTCCACTAATCAACTGTTGTACACTTTGCATGTTACTCAGGAAATGTAGAGTATGATTAAGTGCAAACAATTATCCACAACGTGTGTCGTTTAATCTATTTTTCTCATGTTATGTTTGTATCTATTTTATCTTTCTCTCCTTCATAAAGAACAAACTTGTCTGGCTATAAAATGACCTGGCAGCAAGTTAAAATTAAATACAAGAACATTTTGCAGGATGGTGACTTTAGATAACAGTGAACAAATGAGGTGAATAGATTAGGTGTCTGTTGACATGTTGAATGTCTGTATGATTGTAGCAGTTAAATGGCACAGGGGGGCCCACCAAACCAGGATACGACCCCAGCAGAGGAGCTGGCACTCCATTTAAATAAAGGGAGGCCAGTGTCCGCTTCATCCAAGTTACATATTGCAGTACTACTGCACATGGAACACATTCAAATAAATATATTATACTGTCTGACTCCTCACAGTGTCTGGGAACACAGTTACACTCTTGGCGCCAGAAGATGATCCGGTTAGTACACTGTATTCAAATCACAGGTTTGGTATGTCCTGTGAAATCTTAATTCAAGTTCTCTCAATACATGTATGTATGTATGTATGTATGTATGTATGTATATGGTAGGGGGAAGGCACATCTGCAGCTGCAGAACGCACTTCTGCAGATGAGGAGACCATGTCACTGGACTCCAGAAGGCTTGAGATACGTCAATTTTATGGAAATATTCTGCTTATTTAGTCCATAAAGTATGAAGTCAGTGATGTGGTGCTAATAGAAACTATATGTGTAACAGGACCCAGATGCTGCACAGTCTCCTAAGCAGCCTGGTAACATTGTGAGTATTGGCTAAAGTAAATCTACATTATGCACAAAACCTGCTATGGTAATTGACATTTCTTTTACATACTTCACAAACTGTCAGAAGACTATGCAAAGCACCCGGAGGAACAGATAGAGCTGGCAGACATCAAAATCAAATTCAAGAAGAGATAGCTCCAAGAAATGGAGCTGGAGCTTGAGCTCAAACGCGGGACACTCGGGGAAACTGGACCTGGAAATCCAGAAACTAGAAAGAGAAGTGAGTATTTCAGTGCACACCGTAACCATAACTGCAATACAGTGTTTTGATCTTTGTTGCTTTTGCTCTTTCTATTCCAGGATCCAAGCAACCAAGAGAAATGACTGGCAAATAAACCCTCAGGTGGTGCAGGCACTGAAACCCAGATTTCAGAAGGCCGAAGGTCATCTCGATTTGAGCCCTTGTCTTGCTGTGTGGATGGTTGTAGGCCTGCTGTGGTGGGTTTTGGGGGTCCGCAAGGGGAGTCAAGAGGAATGACTCGCAGGCATAGCCTTTGTCTCCCAGCAGCACACCAGAGAATTCGCCTGATAATGCAAGATATCATTTAGAAAACTAGACGGCAGAGTTAAACACTCATGATGTCCAAGGTGCTTACAGTACAAATAAAGTATAATAAAAAAATAAGACTCTGGAGTCATGCACTGAGCCAGGACACTTTGCCTCTAAATTGCTGACAAGGCAGTCAGCATCACAGATCAGCTGAAATGTTAAGTTGTAACCTATTAAGGTCATTTAATGCACAGAATTAATTTATGTAGGTCACAGTAACCACAAATCACTCTTACCTGAACATTGATGCTGTGGAAGGATGTCCTGTTAATGTAATCTCCCTCATGTTCTCCTGAGGGGCGTTTGATCCTGATGTGTGTGCAATCCAGCTGTAACAAAAAATAGTGTCCAACTGTGACTGATCAAATTAGAAACTAATGGTTGCACGTTGAAATTGAGGTTACCTGCAACCTTGTAAAACTCCTTGATGTGGAGGGGTCTTCTGTGGCCAGGGAAGGTGATGAATATGTTGATTAATGACTTCAGCGCCAGACAAACATGTCTTATTGTGCGGCAAATGGTTCCTTTATTGAGGTTCTCTACATCCCCAACAGAATAAAGGAAGCTCCCACATACAAAAAATCTTGTGTGTGTGTGTGTCACAGATTTCATTGAAAACACCTTTGCAACTTCATCAGCCGTGTTTTGTAATCTCAATTACTGCAATAAAACATATTTATGAAATCTCTGATGGCAATTTGGCAAGCAGTCTTCATTAGCATAGCAATTTAACACTTGGCCCAAGTAATAATACTACCACTTGAATAAATATAAAAAGATTGTTGCGATTACAAACAGCCAACAGATTTAAATGAAATGAAAAATGACAATATATATATGTAATATTTTAATGCAGGATAATTAAAATGATGCAACATACTTAGAAAGACCATGGACATGCTGTAAAACACATTCATTCCTCACAGGATTGACGGTGGAAATACAGGTGAATCACTAGGATTAATCTTAGCCTGGCTGTTAGCCTGGTCTGGAGCAGGCTAGCTCCACAGAATAGATCTCCATGGTAACTTATACCATAACATATCCTACTGCTCCCTATCCTGCTTTTGTGCAACTGGATCATGGATAAATTGAGCCAGGATAACCAAGATATCCCGGCTTAATCCCTTATCCTAGTTTTGTGCAATACCCCTCTGACAAGGATCAGAACAACAACAACAACAACAATAATAATAATAATGATATTACAGTTTTGGCTGAACAAAGTTCACAGTTGCCTGAACTCATTGAGCTAATTGTGCAGTCTGTTGTCAATACCTTAAACCATTTCACATGGTAAAACACAATTTGCAGATCTCACTTACACTTTTCAGCAGAACTCTAAACACATTCTCATTCTCAAAAACCATTCTGCACTCTAATGCACATGTCATCCATACTGGTAAACACAAGTGGCAACAATCAAATTCAAAAACTGAACACATGTCATTGATTACAGTTTTTCTCGATTGTTTACACACATTTTCTGAAAGCATGCCTCATGCTCTCAGAACTCTACACACAAATCAAAAATCACACACACAATGGGCAAAACCCCTCAATTCTCCTGCAAAATTAAACTTTACATTCAAAACAATGTTATTTCTTCTCAAAATGGTATTTTGTTTTCAAATGACACACACACACGTACACCCAAACCAACACAAAGTTGCATATACAAAAATATACGGTCTACCTACAAAACAACAGAAGAATTTACTGTACACAGTTACAGTAAAAAAAAAAAAAAAAAACAACAAAAAAACTGTGCAGCATGCTCTCCTCTGTTTCGGTCTGGCCACAGCACCTCATCCACATCACAAGCCATGTTTTCCCTGACCAAGCAGCAGGAGCAATATCACCTTGCATGGTAAATCCAGCCATGAAAAGCACCAACTGCTTTATATCCACATACATCTTCCATAGCTTGGAGAAGGGGCATACACATTTGTGGATTTCGGTCATACACTTTACAAAAAATTCTCAATAGGATTGAGGAATGGAGAATATGGAGGGAGATAAACAACTATAAAGCGTGGTTGGGCAGTGAACCAGTTACGAACCAGAGCAGCCCAGTGGAAACTTACGTTGTCCCAAATGACAATGTACCTGAGCTGATCTGGTGGAATGAGTGTGTTGTGTAGAGTATCCAGGTGTTTGCCCATGTGATGAGTCAGTACGCATAGTAGGGCAATTCACTTTAGAATTTTGAATGACAGAGTGTTCTTTGTGAAAGCAAGAGATTTTCTTCATGAAAATTGTGCCAAATGCAGAGAATTGTGTGTAGTGTTTTGAAAAAAGTGTGTTTTAGAACTGCAATTTGAGTGTAAAGCAGGAATTGTGCTTGTAGTTTAGCAGAACTGGTTCAGGGGGTTGGAGCATGAGTTACATGTTGTGGTCATTGTGTCTCAAGTACCAGTTTTTGTGTGTAAACAATTGAGAAAAACTGTAAACACAACAACTCAAAACTGATTTCACTTGTTTCAAATCATGTGACACAACCAATATAAACCAGTTCAGAGAGCAAACAGGTAAATCTTTTGCAAGCCATGGATTTAACCTGTGGTGATATAGGTGAGGAACCATGTCAGGGCTGGATACGGCACACAAGAGGTTTCTTCCCCCGTGGCCTCTGGATGGAAAATATTGCTTGTGATGTGACGAAGTGCTCTGGCCCGATCCAGCCCAAAGACAAGAAGAAGCACATTGATCACATGTGTACTCCTTTGATTTTTGTATTGTACACTGTAGTACAGTGTATTGTAGGCTGCATACTGTAAACTAAACACATTGTCTGGCCCTGAACATTGTGCTTTCCATTTGTTTACAGTACTGACTGCTAAATAGATTTTGACTGGTTGCAGGTTCATATCAACAAAGAACAAGAATTACAGAATCACAGAAACAAAGGACACGTTTGTAAGATGCAGGATACAGTGCTGTAAAAATAGGGGTACAAGGAGGAGGAGGAACAAAAAAAATTGCACAGAGCAAAGCAGAGTATAATCTCTGATCAATTTTGAGCTACTATGATGGAACATGTTTTCATTCATCAAAAGACAATGACGGAAAAAGATGAAATTTGTTTTGAGATTAAAAATGTGCTTCTCCCTGAAAACTATATGATTTGATCAACGTGTTTTCTATTTTATGGTGTATTGTTTACTGCCTGCTTTATCGTGTATATCAATTTGATTGATTTGTTTATGATTTGAGAGCAGTGTTTGGTTTTGAGCACAGGTAAATCTGTTTTGAGGCGAAAGTTTCATTTTGCACAAGGAGTCAGAGGTTTTGTAAATAGTGCTTGAAGCTGAGGATTTGTGTTTAATGTGTTCAGAAAATGGAGCAAGGTTTCAGAAATTGTGTTTTAGCAATTGAGAAAAACTGTAACAGGCAGGATGTAGCCAATCAGAGTCAGAGTAGGGCGGGTCATGCCAAGCAAGGTAGTGTGAACTAAAATAACGGAGATACAGCAACTGTATTCCTGCTAACTAACTGGAGTGCAGACAGCGATGGTCACGTTACTTTTAAATAGTAATTAGTTATAGTTACTAGTTACTTCTCCCAAAAGTAACTCAGTTAGTAACGGAATTACTCTAATATAAAAGTAAGTAGTTACCAGGAAACGTAACTCTTGCGTTACTTTCTTTTCTTCCCCTTTTGAGCTCGGCATTGATTTTAATGTACTCTGCATCTATATATTTAGAAAATGTATTTCTGCATGGCGGACCGGCACCTGCTCTCCCTGGTATTTAGCCAATGAAGGAGTCTGGGTCAGCTGTTGATAACGGGAGCATGTTCTCAACAACATACCTGCCTATCATTGCATTCAGTTCAGTCTGTGTCACTAGTTTTAGTGAAGCTGGAGCAGAAACATCCAGCTTTAGCTGCTCGGATGGCTCCATGTCCTTCTGTGTTAGCGGAGCTCACGTTAGCTTCACCTGCAATCATCATCAACAGTGTCAACAACGGAGTGTTTGGCCACTAGTGTTGTAGAAGCGCGTGCAGTTGAGAGATGCTTCATTAGATTAGAGTTGCTTAAAACGGACGTGGACAAAGGAGGTTAAAATAGTGTCTGTACTTCCACTTTGAAAACGTAAACGTTCCCTCTGGACTCGCCATTTCTGCAGCTCACCTCTGCTAGTTTGTGTGTGCGAGGCTGTGTGGTTTATGTGTAAACCGAACACAGCCTCTGATTGGCTTACGAAATCTCACTCTACCTTAGAGAGCCAATCATCACCTCTGCGGTTGTCCCGCCCCTCCCTCCTGCCTCACCGGAGAAAAATAAAGCAGCCCTCCTGCTCCGGTGGCTGAGAGCCGAGTCGGATGACAACAACTTCAATGAGAAACTTCAATTTGTAACGCGCCGCATTTTATAGTCGGTAACTGTAACGGCGTTGTAACGATGGGAAAAGTAATTCATTAGATTACTCGTTAGTAACGCCGTTATACTTAAACACCGTTACTCCCAACACTGCTTGAGTGAATATATGTTATAACAAATATATAAATATATATTTATATAACGCCTGTTAGTGACACTCATAAGCTACAGAAGTAAAGGCTTGACTCCAGACCAGGAGTTTCAGGCAGTGCAGGAGCAGAGTTTTCTGTGGAATAGAGTAACTCCCTGTGGTGTGGACTTTAGGCTTTTTCAGTTTGCAGACATTTTACATGCACAAAAATGCTCCATAGCAAAATTAAGGAAAGGCAAAAACCCTAAAACGCTTAATATGACCTCTTTAAATGCAAAATATAAATGGTACATATGTACAAAAAACGTTACGTATACATGGTATACAAAGACGAGATGTTTCTCAGCATTACTTCAGTAAAGTGATCATACAGCAGATCTCAGATCAGTCCAATAAGAGACAGAGTTTGGTGAGACGTCCTGTCAAAATAATGGACAACATGAAGGTGAAGAACAATGTTTCATCTATCAACTTCATTATTGTTGTTCATCAGACAAAGTAGTTTAGTTCATCAGCAACAACATTTATGAACAATAAACCCAACTACCACTGCTGCTGCTGTCAGTCCCAGAACACAGTAGAGGCCAATCATTCCCCGACTTGCTGTGTCGGGCCTCTCAGGTGTGTCTGTGCCAGGTCTCTCAGGTTCGGGTCGATCCCTCGCTGCTGTAAAGAGACCAAACAACAGAACAGCTGAAGTTGTGACATATTTCTCAGATACTGTGAGAATGAAGTGAATGTTTATGATCGTCATCAATACTTTTCTTCAGGTTCTATTGATCCAAAAAAAGTTCTACTGACTTCTAGTCAACTCAACTTACCAGAGACATTGAGCGAACAATCACCAGAGTCCACTCCATAGTTTGTCTCCACATCACACAGGTACTGTCCTGAGTCCTCAGTCCTGAGTCTGGACACATGAAGTCTGAGTCGTCCGTCTCTGAGGACGTCTTTGTCCCACTGGACTCGTCCTACAAACTGTTGATCCCGAGACTCTGGGATCACAACACCTCCACGTATTTCAAACAGGACTGAGACTGTTTGTTCAGTTCTCATCTCACAGAAGATAAAAATTAAGTCGGGGGAAGTGTCAGCTGTGGTTGTGAACGTCCATTCCAGTGTGATGTTGTGGTTCTCCTCTGCCTGATAGGAGGTCTGTGTCACATTCACTACAAATGTTCCTGTTGAGGAGACAGAGAGGGAAAGTGAGGAGCAGACACACTGACAGCTTTAACATGGCAGCCTTTAAACTCCATCTCCATGTTTGTGTGGACAGTTTAGTGACGTCTCAGAGCTGCAGAGGCTCATCAACATCAGCTGTTTGCTCACATGTGGGCCACTTTAACTGCTTCATTGAATCACAGTGTCAGAAAGTGAAGCTGTAAACTGACCACAGACACAGTTGAGGCTGATGAGCAGCAGGATCCTGCAGATCATCTTCTCCCTGTGAGAGGAGACAGAGGTGAAGAGTCATGTGATCACAGTTCAGTCCTCACATGTACCACAACCAACATCTACAGTCTGTCTTTAGTCTTCTAAACACTCCTCTGTCTTCATCATCCTCATCATCACACACAAGGACTTCCTGACTGGACACAGTCTGGATGCTAATGCTAAGCTGCTGTGTTGTTCTTCTGACACAAGATGGCGCCAGTGGTTACAGTGTCCACCATCAGCAGGAAACATGACAACATGTGGATTCAGCTGCAGACAACAACATGTAGCTGCCACATGAAACACTGCAGAACCAGTGCTGCTCCTACACACACATGGAAGTTGTGTATCTGGAACATGGAGACATGTTGTCAGTGTTTAACACTGATAAATTACAAACAGTGCAGGCTTCTCCCCAGATGGTAAAACAGCGGCGCTGCGCCGCTATACTCCGTGCGTGACGGTGACGAGCGTCCGCACCCACCGGACAGACAGTGCGCCGCTACACTAAAAATTTCTGGGGAGAACCCTGACAGTGTCTCCATATAAAGTCATGAGACAACAACTGCTAATAAACACAAACAGGCTCCTGTTGTTGTCAGGTCTCCTTAACAAATCATCATATCTGATGACTATAGTAAGGCTATAGTAAGACGTGAACGAGTCCAATTGAAACATCCTGAAGAAGAAGAAAGCTTAAACATACAAAGTCCAAACAAGTTTGTTGATAACTGAACTTTACTAGATATTCAGCAGAATCACAGACAAACATGTTGAAGTCCAGCAGCTGTTAGTAAAGTTCAGTAGAGACAAAACAGAGTCAGCTTTAGACGAAGGACGACTCCGTCCCAGTCCACATTCACATCACTGTCACACAGGACATCAGGAGCTCACAGCTCACTGTTTGACTCAATACTGATCAATGAATGTGTTCAAGTCTGTACATCAGTGGTCTCAAACTGATCCTGTAACGGGCCGCTGTGGCTGCAGGTTTTCATTCCAAACAAGCAAGAACACACCTGATCCAACAAATCAACTGTGTAAAGACAATTCAGTTGATTGAATAAGTCGAGTCAGGTGTGTTCTTGCTTGGTTGGAATGAAAACCTGCAGCCACAGCGGCCCGTTACAGGATCAGTTTGACACCACTGGTGTAGATAAAGGTGGAGGGAAATATCAACACTGATTCTGTTCAGTTTCATCAATAAAATCTTCTCACACAAGATTTATACAAACTTCCTTCACACAGCTGACTGATCCATCTGACTTCTACTAACGAGAATACTTACAGAGGAGCTGCTGAAGTGTTCGTTCAACAGGAAGATCAATTGGAAAAGATAACGGTGTTATTTCTGTTAATAATGATACAACAAAATGAAGACTCAGATACTTTCATCCTGCTTCACTGGTGATCTCCTGCTGACTATCAGCAAACATCATGACCCTTGAATTGCCAATCCAGGTATCTGAGTTTATCTTAGCTTATATCAGCAGCAACTACTAACGTTCATGACTTCAGACAACAACAGTGAACGAAGAAGCAGATGAGACTGCTTTGGTTGGCCCCGTGGATGGGAAATTTCGTTTTCAGAAGCGGACGGATGGCAGCGTAGATAAGAGCATGCTATTGCTGCACTTTATGGCAAAAATTGCACTGGTCAGGGCAGCGTTTAGCTCAGTGGGTAGAGCAGCGTCCTATGTGCCGAGGCTCTGCAGCTCCAGGTTTGACTCCCGGCCTGGGTCCGTTTGCTGCGTGTCACTCCCCCTCTCTCTCTCTCTCCCTGTTTCCTGTCATATCTTCAGCTGTTCTGTCAATAAAGCCATAAAAGACTAAAAAAATATTTAAAAATTGCACTGGTCTGTTGGTCTTGAAAAAACTAAAACAATGTTTTGTTGCTTAAGCTTCTGTATTCAGTCATTATTCAATGGTACACTAAAATCCATGTGAAAAAAATTGCTTCTCACTGTTCTCAGGTCAAATATTTATATGGGATTAAAATGCGATTAATTACGATTAATTAATTACAAAGCCTCTGATTAATTCGATTAATTTTTTTAATCGAGTCCCGGCCCTAGTTTAAATTTAACTGCGTGATTTTAATTGACCTATAAATTATTACCACTGTATTGTGAGCCGAATTAACAAGAAGACCCAAATAGTTCAAAAAGTGTTCTCAGTGTTTTTTTGAGTTTATACGTTTTTTTTGTTGTTGTTTTTTAACGCAACAAGCTGCAAGATTGAGCGCTTTTTTTGTTTTTTTTAAATGGAGTCTGGTGACTATCTCCAGAAGCAGACTACGACACACATGAATCATTGATGCTTTCTTGTAGATTCTACATTAAACACAAACATTCAGATGTGTGTTTGTGTGTAAAGAGTCAGTTTGTGTCCTCCTCGCTGTCAGAGTCTGTCTGCTTCTGTGTCTGAAGAGTTTGTTACCTCCAGCAGCTGAACCTCAACATTTACACCTCATGTATTAAACAACAAAACACACTGACAGGAAACATGTCACGTTATAAAAATACAGTAAAATACAATTACTTGCTGTTCGTGGTCCGTGGAGAAAGTCACCAGACTGCATGAAAAAAACATTTAATTTTGGCACTTGTTGCAGTAAAATTAACGTAACAAACTCTGAGAAACACTGTCAACAACATGTTATTCACTATTCGGACCTTCTTGTAAATTCAGCTCACATTATAGTGGTCAAATTGATGAATTAACTTTACTAAATGTGCAGCAGAATCAAAGACAAACATGTTGAAGTGTGTAGATGGAGGTGGAGGGAAATATCAACACTGACTCTGTTTAGACTTCAACCAACAAGAGAAGAGTACTTACAGAGAGCAGCTGCTGATGTGTTCACTCAACAGGACCTCTGACTGGAACAGATCACTCCTTTACTTCTGTTAAAAATGATACAATGTAATGAAGACTCAGATACTTTGATCCTGTTTCATCAGTGAACGACAGCTGACTAACAGCAATTAGCATGCAGCTTATTTCACCTGAACTGATAACACTGGTATATGGACTTCATTTAGTTTAAGATAACAACCCACAGGGCAATCATAAACATTACAGTACAGGATCTGGATAGGAAAATATTGACTTAGGGACATCTGACTGTGTTCTGGTGTAAAGTTTCCTGCATAGCTTCAGAGTTAAATTACTGTTTATATTCTCTCCTCTCATATATATCAATATGTGTGTGAATCATCAGAATTAAATCATAAAGAAGCTGCAGATGTTTCTCTTCTCTCCACAGAACACAGTGCATGATGGGAAACACTCCACTTTTCTCCTGATGGAAACAAGTTTGATTTAATTCTGATCATATCTGATCTCTTGATTCTACAGCAGCTGCAGTGTTTGAGTGTTTTGTACAGTTTTTATCACTAAGATGATACTTCATGCTCACTTTGAACAAAACAAATTAGATGAGTTTTATTCTTTAAATGCTGTCAAACATCTCCAATCAGTATCATATGAAGTTAAATGTACTTAATGACTTTAAACTTTCACGCGGCTTCTAATTCTTGATGCTTTTTGATGTCATGAACCATATTTGTTGATACAATAACTGTTTTTATTCATCAGATTATCTTTAATAAGAATCTGACACAATAAAAACAAATACATTCATCTCCTTTGTGTCTTCTAGTCTTTAATGTGACCTCAGTGTAAATCAGCTTCTAATATCAGAAGACTGACACACAGAAGAGTACAACATGTTCACTCTATCAACACAACATGAGGTCAGGCAGCAGTGAAACTCCATCCATCAGAAGACAACACATGAAGGAGAAGAAGAACAATGTTTCCTCCATCAGCTCTGTTTCTGTTTATCTGCTCTGACTCTTATATCAGGACACTTCCTGTCCTCAGCTGTCACAACACAACCTGTCAGTCTGTGTTCATTTAAAGTGAGTGAAACATTAAATAATGACCTTGGTCATTGTGGTGTGCAGGATCTTAGTCACTGAGTTAACAGTGAGTCATGTTCAGGCCAGATGAGTGAACATGAAGCAGAATTTGATTATTTTACTGAACAGTCATAAATCAGTGTTTATGAGGCTGCATGGTAACAACCATACACACTGATTATGACTGAGGTTTATGGTTTATGTTCTGAATAGTGTTTGTCAGTTTTACTTTCAGCCTCTCCCTGTTGATCTGTCCTCCTCCTCACTGAGGGAGTATTCTCACCTTGAACTCTGTTTAACTGGTTGGTTTGAAGGTGACTTTCTGTCCCTTCTGGCGCACTAGTACCTTTCAGGAACACAACTTGATTTAGTTTAGTTGTGATTGTGTTTAGTTGTGGCCTTTGCTCACATTACAGATGGTTTACAACTTTACTTCACTATGTTAACGTATCTTCAATACATGTATTGTTTCTGTATCCCGCTGCCCTCTCTGTCTACAGAGGAGTGTATTAAAGAACAAGCTGCTACACTGAAGTGTTCTCCTGAGTTGTTTCTGTCCAGAGAGCAGCTCCAGTTTGTTCCTGGTGGCTGTTCTCTTGATGAAGCGTGAGGTGAACAGAGACCGTGTGGTGAGCACATCACATGAAGGAGTGGCAGCTCATCCTGCTGTGAAGGAAACTAACACACTGACACAGACGAGCCTGTAAGTGATGGATCATGTGTGGATGAACAGCAGTCTGTGTAAGAGACCTGAGCCGACAGGTCCGTCACACCTCATCTACAAGATCCACAAGGTCCGTTGTTAGAGAGTGTTGAGGAATGAACTGCTGACTCCTCCCTGAACACTTGAAGACTTTCACCACCTGAGGATTGTGTGTCAGGTCTCTGACTCTGGGCTCAGACCAGCCCTCTAAAAGTAAAGGTGTTGGTCAAAGTCTGTGTCGCTCTCAGTTTGTGTTCAGGCTGCTGGCTGTTTGTGACGTCCAGGTCTAAAACTGGACTTTAACTGGACCTGTCTGTCTGTTGAGTTGTGCTGTAGGGACGTTAACATCAGTGATGTTTGGACCCGCAGCAGTAAAATGTTGGTTTATAAACCTGCAGTCTTCACCACTGTGATGTCACTGGTCATTAATGTGGCCTGTAAAGCAGTTTGTAACTGACTTCACTTCATGTTTTCTCAAGAAGACTCAGAGAGACTTTGTGTCAGACTGGAAACACAAAGCCATGAGTTGGAAAATCACCTGCAGGCCTACAAACAGTACATGTCATGTTTTATAAGACTCTTTAATAAAGTCCAAGATATTGTCAGCTGTCATTAAGGTGAAGAAACCAAGAGCAACACACTCTTTATGTTCCACTGATCCTCCTCTTCCTGCACAGACTGAGAGTAAATCAAAGTGAAGCTCACAGCTGATGATGTATCTGATCTTCTCTGCAGCAGCAGCAGCAGCAGCAGCAGCAGCTGATCCACATGTTGTCACAGGTTGGTAACCACTGGAGCCCCCTGCTGACATTAATACATGACTGCAGCTGAGGAGGCTTCATTTTACTCTCATGTTAGATGTCTTCAGGAACAACAACAAGCAGACTCTCCTGAATAAAGTAGAAATCCTTTATCTTTAAAACCAGCGTTAACAAATCACAGCTTTTCTAACACAACAAAGTGAACATGATAAAATACATGGAACAAAATACACAATAGAAACAGGATATAAAGGGGTTTCATGTGTCATATGATATATTTTTATGTAAAAAATATGTTTTTCTTCATGTTTATATGAAACTAGAGAATTTTATTAGATGTATGGCTGCAAACTGTCCTACAATCCCAAAGCATCTATTTCAGAAGAACAAGACCAAAAATCAACTTTTCTCAGAAATAGCATCTTTAAATGATACTATGTTAGTAAAAAACAACTTCTCTCATATTAACAATTTGTTGATATAAAATACATGATGACATCACTTCCTGTGTGTTCTGTAGTCCAGTACAGGAGAGATGAATCATCATGTCATATTTACCTATTAAATTACAGTTTTTTTTGGATTGCATAAACAATAAAATCAAAAGTCGTACACAATTATAAAAACCTTACACTCAAGGAGCAAAACTCCAGACCAGATTAGCACAACTATAAGCACAATGTCAGCTTCACACTTTTTGCAAATGACTGCACACAGTAAATTGCAAAACACTAAACACACTTGTATACATTAGACACAGATGCATATCATGATGTCACTTCCTTGCAAATTCCAAAGCACTGACTTTCAAATGACCACACTCATTATCTAATTGGTTAAACACAACACTCAGGTGCACCAACACATGACTGCTTAATTGTAGACACACCAATCAGGTTCAAGCACTACAAAAATTTCAAAGAGAAGGAGAAGGAGGTGAAGGCAGAGGCCATGCCAGAGGTCAAGGCCGAGGTGGAGGTAGAGGTAGAGGACGAGGACGAGGCAGAGGCAGAGGAAGACCGGAAGCAGGAATACATGCCCTAAGAAGGAGAGGACCAAATTTATCAAATGAAATTGGGGCAACATTAGTTGACCATGTGGTGAACCACGGACTGACGCTGAGGGAGGCTGGACTGAGAGTTCAGCCAAATCTTAGCAGATATACAGCGGCATCTGTGATCAGGACATTTCAACAAGAAAACAGGTAAAAAGAAATCTTTCTACAAAAGTAATCAACTGCTTAGTATGTACCATATCAGCACTGTTCATACTGGTTCCTGTGAGATCCTATGTATTTCTTTCCACATAGGATTCAGGGGCGAGAGCGACAAGGAGTGAGGGGCCTATTTTCACACAAAAACAAGAAAGAGCAATCATGAACATGGTTCTGGCCAATAATGCAATAACTCAGCATCATTGGCGACGATGGCATTTTCAATAATGTTCATCAGGTCTCTCTCTCAACACTGGCACGCATCCTGAAAAAAAATCAACTTCAAATGAAACAACTGTATCGAGTGCCTTTTGAGCGGAATTCGGAGAGGGTCAAACAACTGCGACATGCATATGTGGAGGTATGTATTGTTCACTTTAGCACTGTGATGTTACACACTGCAAGCTACATTTACTGTGTATTAGATCCATGCTAAACTACACAATCTTGTCTTTTACTGTATTACAGAGAGTTTTACAGATGGATGCTGAAGAAATTCCACACGAGTTTATCTACATCGATGAGGCAGGGTTTAACCTCACAAAATCAAGAGGCAGAAACATCATTGGCCACAGGGCTATAATCAACGTCCCAGGACAGCGTGGGGGTAACATCACCCTCTGCGCTGCCATTACACAGAATGGGGTCCTCCTCCGTCATGCCAATATGGGCCCTTATAACACAGCTCACATTCTGACATTACTGGACCAACTGCACAACATCCTCACAGTGAACCAAATACAACAGATGCAATACATTGTCATCAGGGACAATGTATCATTCCACCGCTCTGCACAGGTCCACAACTGGTTTCAACACAATCCTCAATTTTCTGTGCTATACCTTCCACCATACTCTCCATTTCTCAATCCAATCGAGGAGTTCTTCTCAACGTGGCGGTGGAAGGTGTATGATCTGCAGCCCCAGGCTCAAGTGCCCCTCATTGAGGCCATGGAGGAGGCCTGTGACCAAATTGACGCCATAGCCATTCAAGGATGGATTCGACATGCACAGCGGTTCTACCCTCGTTGGCTTGCTAATGAAGATATCGCCTGTGATGTCGACGAAATTCTCTGGCCTGATCCAGCTCGGCGAAGAGATAATCCCTAATATTTTCCCTGCTGGATTTTCTTTTCTTTTTTTGTCAGCCCCCCCCCCATATTTTTTTATAGTATCTTTTTTTTTTGGTTGTTTTTTTTTGTGTTATGCACAGTACTGTTGTAGCATGGACATCTTTTGTTGAAATTTTGACTGATTTAGATAAATAAATTATATTTTCATCACTCTTCAGTATTGGTCTTGTGTTGTATTTGGTGAATTTTTAGTATTGCATATTTGCACTTCCTCTGTGTACTTCACTTACATTACTCAAATAACTGAGGAGTAGAACTGCTAAAAGTGTTTTAGGCTAAGCGCAGCAGTGTGTAACTGGTTCAGACAGAATTAAGTCATATGAAACGTGTGTGTTTTCATATGGTAACAAAATATCATTTTTATAAAGTAGTGTATAGTTTTTACAAGAGTGTTTCATTTTGCAAAGGATGTGAGGTGTTCTGCTAATTGTGTGTATGGTTGTGCTAATTGTGTGCAGTGTTTTGAAAAACCGGGCCTATTCGAAATCGTGCTTAAAGTCCGTGTAAAGCGGCAAAAAAATTGTGTTATGAGTTTGTCACACCAAAGAAACATGTATCATTGACCACTGAGCCAAATTTGAAAGATTAAAAAAATTGTTAAGTATATAAAATTAGGTCTCTAAATCATGGAAAAACAAGCACTTCTTTCTGCTGTGAAACGCTGGGGGCGTGTCAGTTAGAGGCGCTGGAACCACGCCCATGCGGCGGGGGCTACACGTCATGTTAATGACGTCGGTGTCTCCCCAGGTGTTCCCCAGGTGTTCCCCTTGTCTATCTAAACCCGCGGACAGTTTATAATCATATAGATGCTGTTATAACGTGTAGTGATTGAGATCCTGACCCACTAAACATCCTGGAAAGTGACAGAGTGAAGTTTTTCGCGCTAAATTACATAATTATACATAATCACCATCAGTAAACAGGACGCTGTCTGACTCTGTCACTGGCGGGGACGGAGGCTGTTTTCTGGGGGACAGTTTCCTTAAGTCTCGGTCAGGAGGGCTGGCGGTCGCGGTGATTTATTTTCGTCAAACACTCGGTGAGTTAAAGTCTTGTGACAAGCGTGACAGACGCTGTTTTGTGAGCAGAAATGTGAGGAAGAGTCGGGAGGACAGGGAGGGGACGGACAGGAGGACAGACGCTTCTCCACATACAGCTGTGGGATGTGTTTTCCTCATATAAGTTGCTAAAGACAGTTACAGTTACTGCGTTACTTTTGTTCGGTCCTGTAACGTTGCTTTGTGGTACATTTCTCTGTATTTAGTTGAGTGAAGGACCTGTGCAGTTATCAGACTGTCAGACCGACACGCCCTCGCTCCGCGCCTCCGGATTATCCGTTCACACTGGGACGGCTCACCAATAATGCGGCCCTGATACTATCGCCACATACTGCCGGTGGGACCCGCCGTCAGCGGGACGGAGAGGGTCAGCGGCGGCGCGGCCACATCAAGCCGGTGGGACCCGCCGACAGCAGGACGGAGAGTGTCAGCGGCGGTCAGCAGCGGTCACATCTCCTCGTTGGCGGAGGAGAGGATGCAAGCCGGGGACGGAGTTGACCAGCGTCAATGGACTCCCCTGTTTCCTTACGTTGTCATCCGAAGGAAACTTAAATAAGCTAACAGCGCAGTCACCCTGCACACTGTGGCATCCAGGAAAGATGCAGAGCGATGTGGAGGAGACATGGCTGGTTAGCTGACTGGTTGGCTGGTTAGCTAGCTGCAAACAATTGTAAGCAACGCAATCCGAAACTGGAGAGTGAGTGGGAGAACCGCTGAAGCCGATGCGCTGAACGTATTTATACCACTTCCGCAGCAGGGCGGGGTTTATGCAAATCATATGGCTGTGTTACGTAACGCGGCCATGATTTGCATGATTTCTGACCCGCCCATTAAATCCTGAACACAGAAATGTTGAAAAACTGTTTGTGAGCCTAGCTCCAAAATTAAATTCTACATGGCCGAATGGCTTTTACATGTTTTAAGTAAACACATTTATGACCCGTTTAATGTGTTTAGAAGAAAATGGCTGATTTTGGTTTACACGGACTTTAACTTTGATGGCTGCAACCATTGCTGTGGCTTCATCGGCAGTAGAAGAGAATTCTTCTTTCAAGGTCTGACAAACCTCTCTGTTGTCATTTCTGACCCTGGGAGGTTGTGTTTGTATGAACTTGCGTACAGCTTTAGAGTTGGTCTTCCACACAAGTTTAACTTTCACCCTCTGGGTTGCATGGGGCAAGTCAATTAGACTATGGTCAATTAAACTAAGGTAATCCTCAACATGGTTATCACAGCTGTCTGGCTCAAAATGTTCAATGTCCCTAGCTATAAACTCAAGCTCTTCAAGGCAGGGGCACTCTATCCTAGCGTTTCTATGGACATTGACATCCCATACTGCAGTTCTGTCTAGCTGAGAGGCAGGGGCAAAACAGCTGTCATCAATCTCATGGAGTTGCAGAGAGGAGGCGGGGCACTCCTGCAGTGATCTGTGCCCTTTATCAGTGCCCATCCCTTTGAAAGAGGGATGGGCACTGATAGAGGTGTCGTACATCAAAGACTGGGAACAGTGGTAAGAATATCTTCTGGGAAGTACCTGTGACCTCCCTGTCTCTTTCGGAAAGATGGGAAGTCATGTTACTGTTATCTCTGTCCCTCAGTGAAGGTTGAGGAACTGGCTTAATTCCCAAGGAAGGGTCAGTTGAGAACTGTTCACATCTGAGTAACCAGAATCAGACTGGCTGAACGACTGGTGCAGACAGATGTCCTGACCTAAGTCTTAACAACTCCTCCTTTTGTGAACAAATATCCAACTCTTCTGAGTGCAGGTCATCTAAATAGCACATGGCTTACTTAGTAGCCATTTGAACTTCACGGAGGAGACTAGAATCATGCGTTCTAAGGAGTTCTAACTCCTGTTCTAGGGTTGTTCTCTGAGCAGCAAGGCTGGTTTGCCTGTGGATGATCAGAAGCAAACATCTTAACAACTGGCCTGTGGATGCATTCTGTGGGTCACACCCATCCTTAAGTATGGACTCTGTCTCTTCATTGCACTCACTGAGATTTAACCTGCTAATGACTTCAGGGCAGTCAGGCTTTACACTCTGTGCCAGGGAAGAAATAAATCACTCTACACAGGAGCTCTCCATTGTTAAACAAGTTGTCCAACAACAACAACAACCAAACTGTGTGATGGCCTACACTATAGATGGTCGCTTCCTGTGAAGGAAGGGTGGCTATGGTACAGTCTAGTGGCTCTGGGCATACAGATTGGGGCGAATGAAGATATCTCATGCAGGGCACCATTATGTTGGGTTTTAGGTTAAATTTGGCTCAGTCCTTTGAGTCTATAACCACATTTCAAATGATCCAAATAAGCTGAGATCTCACATGATTCATCATTTGTTACAGATAAAGAGATTGAACCCACCATGTCTTTATTTTCATGTCCTTCTAGGTGACGTTTGTCTCTATGACACAGTCAGAGGCCGTCAAGAAGCTGAACATGGTACAGTTTATAGCTTTTATTCACCATGGAGCTGTTAGAAAAACTAGAACAAGACTATTAACTGTCAATGATTCACTGATCAATGCTGTAAAATTCATCCAATAATCTCACATATTCTTTGATTGATCGTAAAAACAGTGAGAGTAATTCTTTAGGAACAGAGAGGAGGCAGGCTAGGGAGAGAAAGAGAAGGGTGGAAGAGAGAGGGAAGGGAGGAGAGAAAGAGAGAGAGGAGGGAGAGAAAGAAATGGGGGTCAGCGAAGGGAGGGGGGAGATCAAGAGAGACAAGGGGAGACAAATGGGGGCAGTGGGGAGATGGGGAAAGATAAGGAGAGAGAAACAGAGGGTGGGGGGAGATAGAGAGAGGGGTAAAAGAGAAAGAGAGGTGAGGGAGGAGAGACAGAGAGGAGGAAAGAAAGAGACAGGGGAGGGGAGAGAAAGAGAAAGGGGGAGGAGAGAAAGGGAGGAGAAAAAGAGAGAGGGGGGAGTGAAAGAGGGAGGAGGGAGAGAAAGAGGGGAGGAAAGAAAGAGAAAGGGGAGGGTGGAGAGAATGAGGGGGGAAGGGAGAGAAAGAGAGAAGGGGAGAGAGTACAGGGAAACGTGATAAAACACGTTGATCGTGACGTCGTCCTGAATCTTTTTGTTGACTTTCTGTTTCTTTCAGCTCAATAAAGAAATCTGTATCAGCTAAACCAACGGAACAGACGACAACATGAAAAACTCCATCTGTACTTTGACACCTTCTCTGTGATCACTGTGTGCAGCTGTGCTGAACAAATAACACACAGCATTTGTAAAGTTAATCTAACAGCAGCTCATTTAAAATAACTGTATCATTTGGTTTTAATCTTCTGTTTTATTTGGTATAAAGAGTTTAGATCATCACATATAATCATTGAAATGTTTGGTTGTTTACGTCCGGTATGTTCTGACACCTTTGTTGTTGTTTGTTGTTGCAGAGAACAAATATTATGTGTGGACACTCGGTACGAGGTGATAGTGCCACTTTAAAGTCAGCTTCTTTTGTAGCTTCTGATTACAGTTTTTCTCGATTGTTTACACACAAAAACTGGTACTTGAGACACAATGACCACAACATGTAACTGATGCACCAACCCCCTGAACCAATTCTGCTAAACTACAAGCACAATTCCTGCTTTACACTCAAATTGCAGTTCTAAAACACACTTTTTTCAAAACACTACACACAATTCTCTGTGTTTGGCACAACTTTCATGAAGATAATCTCTTGTTGTCACAAGGAACACTCTGTCATTCAAATTCTAAAGTGAATTGCCCTACTTTGCGTACTGACTCATCACATGGGCAAACACCTAGACACTCTACACAACACACCCATTCCACCAGAGCAGCTCAGGTACGTTGTCATTTGGGACAATGTAAGTTTCCACTGGGCTGCTCTGGTTCGTAACTGGTTCACTGCCTACCCACGCTTTATAGTTGTTTATCTCCCTCCATATTCTCCATTCCTCAATCCTAGTTGGAATTTTTTTTTCTGCCTGGAGATGCAAAGTGTATGACCGAAATCCACAAATGTGTATACCCCTTCTCCAAGCTATGGAAGACGCATGTGGATATATAGTAGTTGGTGCTTTTCATGGCTGGATTTACCATGCTAGGTGATATTTCACCTGCTGCTTGTCCAGGGAAAACATTGCTTGTGATGTGGATGAGGTGCTGTGGCCAGACTGAAACAGAGGAGAGCATGCTGTACAGTTTTTTTGTTTGGTTGTTTGTTTTTTTACTGTAACTGTGTACTGTAAATTCTTCTGTTGTTTTGTATGTAGACTGTATATTGTTGTATATGCAACTTTGTGTTGGTTGGGATGAACACTGTGTACATTGTTTTTGTGGGAAAAGTAAAATATATCTGTTACCATGTATTTGTGTGTTCTGAGCATAAAAACAATATTCTCAAATATTTTACAGCACACTTATGTATGTACTGACTGTATCTCTGATACATTTTGAGCTACTATGATAGAACATGTTTACATTAATTAAAAGACAGTGACAGAAAAATCTGAAATTTGTTTTGAGATTAAAAATGTATTTCTCCCTGAGAACTATATGTTTTGAACAACGTGTTTTCTATTGTATGGTGTATTGTTTACTGACTGCTTGATAGTGTAAATCATTCTCATCGCTTTGTTTATGATTTGAGAGCAGTGTTTGGTTTTGAACACAGGTAAATCTGTTTTGAGGCGAAAGTTTCATTTTGCACGAGGAGTCAGAGGTTTTGTAAATAGTGCTTGAAGCTGAGGTTTTGTGTTTGATGTATTCAGAAAATGGAGCAAATGACTTTAAATAACTTTAAATCACTTCATGGTTCAGCTCCAAGCTGCTGAGGCTCTGCTCCCTCATTATCATCAGTCAAGACTATGCTGGCCGGTTGACTTCTTCCAAGATGTACTTTTATTTATTGTAGCTGTTCCAACTTCTCAGTAGTCAGTAGACATTGAACTATCCAGCTTGTATTCAACATTTTAAAATCTTTTACAGTTTTTAAATTATCACAATTTTAGTCCTAAATAGTTTTCGCCCCTCTTCAGAGTTTACAATGGGTATGTATTGCAGAATGTTCAGAGTTGCAGAGTGGAGAACAGCTGGAAAAACTTCAGGAAAAATTCTCTTCAGCTTGATTTAGATTCCACAGTTTTTACTTGTCATAGACAACATGTAGGCAATCTTGTTGGCTTTCAGCTGATGGTCTTATTTCAGACGTAGGACTTCCAAGTTTGGCTGTAGGAGCCCCAGAGTTTTGCACTTTTTCTGCATAAAAATGTCTTGATTTCACACTTGATTGTTATATTTGACGGATTATATCCAGCCCAGTCATTTTTACCTGTTGAAAGGACAAATACAACTCATAGAAGGAAGTATTTCACCTGCTAGAAAGTGATTGCAGCTCCTACCTTGTGACCGAAATGTTGTTTCTGTATCACAATGACTTGATTTCACTCTTGGTGGTTATATTGGTTATATGATTCCCTCCCATAATCTAGTTTCTCTCTTGTGACAAATGTACTTATTGTAAGTCACTTTGGACAAAAACCTCTGCTAAATGCTCTAACTGTAAACAAATACTGTATTAACCAACATTTGTTAATAAATCATTAACTCGACTAAAGGCAGTATCTGTAATCTTCCAGTACACAATATTATCTTCAGCTGCAGATAGAACAGGCAGTGCAGCTGACTACGACACATTCTGACTCTTACATACATTACATTTAAACATAAATAAAACTTCAGATCAAACTTGTTTCCATCAGGAGAAAAGTGGAGTGTTTCCCATCATGCACTGTGTTCTGTGGAGAGAAGAGAAACATCTGCAGCTTCTTTATGATTTAATTCTGATGCTTCACACACAGATAGATATATACGAGAAGAGGGTGGAGAGGAGACAAACTGTGATTTCACTCTGAAGCTGTGCAGGAAACTTTGAACCAGAACACAGTGAAGTAGTCAGACCGGTTTGTCTGTACTGTGAACCGCCAGTCCAGACAAACTCCACCCTTCATTTGTGGGTGTGAACTGGCATGTACTAATATGTGTTCATAATAGATACCTGTGGAGTTAAGCACTTAAACTACAGGAAAGACTTCTGCAACAAAACTAACTTATATGAGCAAATGCCATTTTTTTTATTGCAGCCATGGGTAAGTGTTGATCTAAGTTGGACTCTTTGCTGTAAACTTCCTCTCATGATCTTTGTTGTATCTTTAAACTTGTTTTGTCATTCCTGAGAGAAAGAAAAGAAACACAGAATCTCTGCCAGGGATTCATACAGTGGGTTTTGTTTATATCGTTCATGTGATACAAAAGCTCCTGAGTTTCTGTGTATTCACTTCAAAATGTCCAATGATGAACATGTTTAATAAATGTATTGGTGCTGCTGTAAAACTCAGCTTAAATTTTACTGAAGTCCATGTGAACAACTTGATACTCATGTCTGCAGTATTTGAAAACTGGAATCCGTATGTGGAGACATTCTGCTCAGACACGAGCAGCAGAACACAGAATGTAAACCACTGACGCCATCTTGTGCCAGGAGTACATTAGAGCAGCTTCAGTATCAACACAGAAGCTTGGTGTCAAAAGTCAAATCCTGTGTGTGATGATGAGGATGATGAAGACAGAGGAGTGTTTAGAAGACTAAAGACAGACTGTAGATGTTGGTTGTGGTACATGTGAGGACTGAACTGTGATCACATGACTCTTCACCTCTGTCTCCTCTCACAGGGAGAAGATGATCTGCAGGATCCTGCTGCTCATCAGCCTCAACTGTGTCTGTGGTCAGTTTACAGCTTCACTTTCTGACACTGTGATTCAATGAAGCAGTTAAAGTGGCCCACATGTGAGCAAACAGCTGATGTTGATGAGCCTCTGCAGCTCTGAGACGTCACTAAACTGTCCACACAAACATGGAGATGGAGTTTAAAGGCTGCCATGTTAAAGCTGTCAGTGTGTCTGCTCCTCACTTTCCCTCTCTGTCTCCTCAACAGCAACATTTGTAGTGAATGTGACACAGACCTCCTATCAGGCAGAGGAGAACCACAACATCACACTGGAATGGACGTTCACAACCACAGCTGACACTTCCCCCGACTCACTTTATATCTTCTGTGACATGAGAAATTATCACAAATTCTCAGTCCTGTTTGAACTACGTGGAGGTGTTGAGGTCCCAGAGTCTCAGGATCAACAGTTTGTAGGACGAGTCCAGTGGGACAAAGACGTCCTCAGAGACGGACGACTCAGACTTCATGTGTCCAGACTCAGGACTGAGGACTCAGGACAGTACCTGTGTGATGTGAAGACAAACTATGGTGTGGACTTTGGTGATTGTTGGCTCAGCGTCTCTGGTAAGTTGGTTGAGTAGAAGTCAGTAGAACTTTATTAACAGGTTCAATTCAGCAGCTTTTTTGGATCAATGAGAACCTGAAGAAAAGTATTGAGGATGACCACAATCCTTCACTTCATTCTCACAGTATCTAAGAAATATGTCACAACTTCAGCTGTTCTGTTGTTTGGTCTCTTTACAGCAGCGAGAGATCGACCAGAACCTGAGGGACCCGACACAGCAAGTCGAAGAAGGATCGGCCTCTACTGTGGACTGACAGCAGTGGTAGTGTTGTTTGTTGCTTTTTTATTTATTCACTGTCCGTCTAACAAACAGAAGTCCAGAAGAGGATTTAGTTCCAGCTCAGTAGGACCAGATGAAATAAAATTATCAGGACTGTAAATGAGACGGTTAAAACACATGGTGCCTTCATGTTGTTCAGTAAGTGTCCTGATATAAGAGTCAGAGGAGATGAACAATGATGGAGTTGATGGAGGAAACGTTGTTCTTCACCTTCAGATCTGAAAACTGCTCTGTGAGAAACATGTTGATCTAGAATACCATGTTTATGTTACAACTGTATATATGTTACATTTATAAACTGTCTGGTCAAAAGAAACGTCACCACCTGGAGTTAACTAAGCAAATAGGTCAGAAACATCCATTGGATAATTACTGCAGTGATTATATGTTTCAGATGGCAACACGTTATTTAACTAACTGATGCAGTGAATAGATTTTTTTTTTTAGGCTGTAATCAAAGCTAAAGGTGGTTCAACCAAATATTAGAGTGTGTGACTTTTTTGGGGGCCAGACAGAATGTTATATTCATATTTTTCATTTCTCTACATGATGTTTTAATCCATAATATGACATCATGATTCATCTCTCCTGTACTGGACTCCTGCAGGATGTCATGAAGCTTCAGTTGAACTGACCTGCTTGTTGTATGATGTTACAGACACACAGGAAGTGATGTCGTCATATATTTTATCTTAATAACATTTTGTAAATAATCCCTTTTATATAAAAATATGTTACATGACACATGAAACCCCTTTATATCCTGTTTCTATTGTGTATTTTGTTCCATGTATTTTATCATGTTCACTTTGTTGTGTTTGAAAAGCTGTGATTTGTTAACGCTGGTGTTAAAGATAAAGGATTTCTACTTTATTCAGGAGAGTCTGCTTGTTTTTGTTCCTGAAGACATCTAACATGAGAGTAAAATGAAGCCTCCTCAGCTGCAGTCATGTATTATTGTCAGCAGGGGGCTCCAGTGTAATTCTAACTGTGTAAAAGCAGCCCAGGTTCACGTTAACATGTGTAACATCTGCCCACAGTACAGGAAGTAGTAGGCCTAGTTTCACAATGAGGTAATTTCACTGGAAAAAACAAATAGGTTTTCTTTACATCTTTATATATGAAGTTTGCCGAATTAAAAATTGGCCTAGGTAGTTAAGAGTGTGTTATAGACAGAGCTTCATGAAATGTTTACAGTTAATTCTAAAGCAACAACTCTTAAAATTGAGAGTTTTTTAAATGGAGTCTGGTGAGTCTATTTTCTCCAAAGAAGTAGCATATTTGTGTTTACTGAACATGATCAATTTTCAATGTTTACCATCAATATGTGATATTCTTTAATACATTTGTTGTAAATGTTGAAATCAGTTGAAACAGCTGTTGGGAGGTAAGAAACACGTCAGACACAAGCAGATGCAATTTAAACACAAAGAACTGACACTTTTTACAAAGAAAGAAACATCTGAATGTTTTGTATTTAATGCCGAATTTGAAAGAAGGCACCAGTTATTCATAATTCCTTGGAGCCGTTTCACAAAGTTTGTTAATTTGCTCCTCATGATGCGACAACTCTTAAAATCATGTAATTGTTAAGGGAGTCTGGTGACGTTGCATTACTAGTAAATTTACTTCATTGCGTGTCACACACATACACACACACACACACACATACACACATACACACATACACACACATACACACACACACACACACACACACATACACACACACACACACACATACACACATACGCAGCCGCTCACTTCTTGCACCAATGAGTTCTGAGTTCAAGTTGGTCAAAACAAGTTGTTTAACCTAAATATGAATCGAAACAGACACAAAGAGATTATAGTTGGAGTCATATTGTTTGTAATGTTTGTCACGTGATCCTTCGTCTCCTCCCCAGATGTTCAGTCTTCCTGTCAGAGAGTGCGCAGTTAATGAAGAGTTCCATGTGAAGGAATGAAAGAGGATGTGCAAAGTTTAGTCTTTAGGACCAGAGATGAGACGTAAAGAGGCTCTGCTTCATGTTTACAGTCCGATCACTGAGGAGCGACACTAAAAGTCAAACTAACAAGTTGGTGATGTGGTGAGTTTACTCTCGACTGACTCAGAGGAGATTTGCAGCCTCCAGATCAGTTCCAGCAGCGGTTTTAACCTGAAACGGGACCTCCACCTCCTCAGTGATGTTCCTCACACTGTCACGACTGGAAGCGTTTCAGCGACAGAAGACGTCCTGCAGGTGAACTTTACTGTGTAACACGTTTCTGCAAAATGAGGAAAATGAGGAGGGGTTTTTCTTTTTTCGTCATGCACTTAATAAATAAACTCGATATGTCAAGATTAAAGTCGATCAGCTCATGAACACAGTATTGTTGTCACTTTGAGGACTTCGGAGAGATTGTGTGTCTGTTCAGATTTAAGCATGAAGAGGTGTTTCAGGTTATTTTTTCAACACTTTCACTTCTGCATAATGAAAAACTGAGTTCCTGTGCGAGGCCCCGGCCCTGATACTCTATGGTGATGGCTGTAAAAGCATTGTGGGTAATGTCTGAGGGGTCCTATGACAGAGGCCTGCTGTGAACAACTTCAATAATGATTCATTCATGTTCTGTTTTCCGCTTCAGGTTGGCCCAATGAAAGATGTCAGTCAGGACGGCTCCCTTCTTGATAACTGTGACTCTCTTCTGTCTGGCAGCGGGTGAGTAGCCGTTCATTGTATCTTGTTGTGTGATGTTGCTTCTACAAACTGTGCAAACTGCAGGATTCTGACCCTTCTGAAGGATCACTGCAAGTGATAGCATTAATGTTTTCCTCATTAAGGACATATTTCTCCCCATTATTGATCAGGATGATCCGTCCCACCTGATACACACACACACACACAAACACACAAACACACACACACACACACACACACGCACACACACACACACACAAACACAGAGGAACTGAGCAGCTTCTCCTCCTCAGTTTGATATCAGTTTATTTCTTCATGTGCAGTCAAACAGAGTTGTTGTGAAACGGCGGGGCAGAGGGTCACAGAAATGTCCTGCCTCACCTGCCTCTTACAGGGAGACGTTACGCGGTGTGTTACACAACCACGACTAATCCAGAGTGTTAATACTGCCTCATTGTGTCCAGATTATCCACTGTTCAACAAGCAAAACAGACTTGGACACGGTCAGAACACACCAGTGCGCTGTGCTTTGGACCGTCTAAACAGGGCCCGTTAACTCATCCAGTGATTCAGGTGAAACTGGGTCTTGTCTCGGGAGCAGCTCGGGACAGAGAACGTTACTTGTTGCTAAAGTTACTGCAGCTTCACTTGTTGTGTGAGTTCCTTCACTCAGTGTTTGTGTCTGGTCCTTTGACCCCTGCAGGTCAGAGGCCGTTCACTGTGAATGTGAGCAGGGAGAACCACCAGGCAGTGGAACACAGTAACACCACGCTGACATGGCTCTTCCCTGTCAGTACCGACATGTCTTCCGCCTCACTGCACATACATATTCGGAGCGTGGACCCGCTAAGGACGGTTTTCCTCTATGACAGTCCGCCTGAGGCTGAGCCATATCAAGATGAAGACTACAGAGGCCGGGCCTGGTGTGATCCAGAGCTCGCCAGGAAAGGACGGATCGAGTGTCTCCTGACTGATCTGAGGCTCAGCGACACAGGCTCCTATCAGTGTATTGTTGCCGTTAATAGAGATTCCAACCACAAGGCGTGTCACCTCAATGTTACAGGTAAGATGTCATCACTGACGAGTTGAATGTTGTTTGACAGTCATGGGATGAACATTGATATTAACCCAGTTAAACCGGGGCCACTGTGTTATTAGTGACACGAATTAGCAAAGCTCCACTGTTGTCCCATTCTTTTAATATGATGTGTTCAAGGGCCTGATTGTGGACGTCGGGAACGACAGACAGACATGTAGTGTAACATAACTGAAGAACAGTGATGTTGCATCTGGGATGCTCCCCAACACCTCGATGACAATTCTGGCATGTCAGAATGTTTAGTATCTTCCTACCTAGTTTGACATCTCCTACAATGAGATTATTGACTTTGATCAATAGGATGACAGAGTGCTGTGACACATGCAAACACGGTGAAGAGGCAGAGGGATGCTGCTGTCAGTAATGTAAAGATTCTGACATGTACACGTTCATTAACTTTCCTCTAGTTCAACCAAGTCTTCCAACCAAGACATGTATGTCTCTGTGACTGCTTGATCTGACACGGTGACCATCGTGAACGACATCAAAATTGTGTAGTTTGATCCCAGCCTTACCCACAGTGCACCAGTGTTGATTTGATTTAACAACTGCATCATGTGTGTCAAGATACCTCTTCACTGCACGCTGATGGAAAGTCAGGTGAAGTTTCCTCAAAACATTTCTGCAGGTTCGCAGCAAAAAAACTGATGCAGCTTTCTGCTCAACAACTGAAGCAGCTGGAGACTTGTTTTAAATGTTAGAAAAGAAAAAGAACAAACAGTTGGTTTCTAATCAGCTTTGTCAGCCAATTATATGATATTTCATGAGTATCACGTGGTGTCTGTGTGTCAGTATCAACAGTCTTGGTAGCTGCCAGTTTGTGGAGTGATGATTTTCCCAGTTGTTGTAATTAAAGTCAAACCTCATCAACATCGTCTCATCAAGACCAACATGGAGCCAACTGGGCTCAGAGAAGGTCGTGAACAAGATGAACATCACAAGGAATCTGCTCATACTGACAACTGAAGTTCTGGTTCCTGCTCAGTTCTGTGAGCTGCTGATATAATTGAGCAGCTCTACAATGTTTAAGTCAGGAGACGACGTCACTAACGACACTGTATCGTCTTTATAATGACGTAATTTCACCGTCTGATGTTTCAATAGTTTGATGATGAACTGACAAACATCATCTGTGTGATTCATGACACAGTTTAAACAGATCAGTAAATAATTTGTCTCTCTTTATTCACTGACATACAAAGTTTTTATGAAATAAGGTCCCATGGGTCCACCGGAAGGGGCGTGGCTTCAGGGCTGAAGAATCAATTACCAAATTATGATACATTATTTTTTGATGAAACAACTCAGAAGTATATAAAGTTATTATTTATTTATGACCACCTTATCAGCCACAACATTAAAGTCATGCTCACATATTAATGCTATAATAATATGTATAATTATAATCCTTTATTTCCTGTTGACAGAAATCTGGAGATGGTGGTTAATATTTGTTGAATCTCTTCACAGCTGCCAGCAGTCAAGCAGTGACTGAGCCCTCAAAGCCAGCGAGCCGAGGAAGGATCGGACTCTATGCAGGTTTTGGTTTGTTTACAGCAGTAAAAGCAGCACTTGTAGTTTACTTGACTTACAAACACTTTATAATGAGAAGTACTCTAACAAGGCAAACACCTGTGAAGTAATGTGTTTTATATTTTGGTTAGGGATGCACGATATGGATTGTTTATACTGACCAAATAACCTATAATTTCACATTTTTATATTTTGGAAAGAAATGAACAATAGCAGCCGCTTGAGCGTGAAAACAGCGCTCTTCTTCTCCTCGTCCTTCTTCTTCTTCTTCTTCTCCTCATCCTTCTTCTTCTTCTTCTTCTCCTCGTCCTTCTTCTTCTTCTCTGTTAATTGGCAGATCACAAAAACATTTCCAATTATTGCCTATATTTTCACAGATATTATTAATAGCTGATACATTTCACACTATAAGGCCAATAATTCATCATGCATCCCTAATTTTGGTTTGTTAAATACCTCAAGCATAGAAGAGTGAATTGGATTTGTCATCCTGGTGCTATTGTTATACCTCAGTCAGTCTACTCAGTAGAAGTGAGACCACAACAGTTGGTCTGTGTTTTCATTTAAGCCATCCTTTTTCTTTTCATGTTAATTATTAACAGATTATTTGCAGTCACAGATTTCGATGGTGTGAATTTCAGGTGTGGAGCGGAAGTGAAAAGTAGAACGGAAAGAAAAAAGCTACAGTTCTTATGTGTTGTTGTTCATTTACAACAAATAACTTTAACATTACAAAGTAAGGAAACAGTTAGCTCCCGAATGTTTGAGACATTGAAGACAATGGATGGTAAAAATCCAGAGACATCAGTCAGTATTTCAATATAAAACAGCATATTTGATCAACATCAGTTTCTGTTAAACAACAGCTAATATTAGCAATTCAACTGCCAACATAATCTGTCTTCTAACGGAAGCTAATGTTTATCAAATATGTTGTTGTACCTTGAAATATGGCCTGACGTCCCACTAGATCTTCAGTCTCCATCACCACATCAGTTGCTGGTCATTGCAAAGTGGTGAAATGGAAAATTGTTGTCAGATTACCACATTTATACAAGTTGCAAACTAGAAAACAGCAACATTACATTATTCCAGCATTCAAGCATCGCACCCTGAACCTGATGTCAGGGTAAAATGTGTGAATATGGTCTAAGTAATTATTTTAACAGGAGCCTTGTGTGTCACTACATGTATTACTCTGAATCATAAATCACTTCCTGCCTTCCATCTGCAGTTTGCGCCATTAGCTACGGAATGACGTGACATCCTATGCAAACAAAGTTTTTTGCCTCGCTACCTCACCAAGATATTAATGTGAAACACTCCGTTTTACCTCTTCTTATGCTGCTGTTGCTGCTATGTGTAATCTGTTTATAAGGAATACTTTAGACGTTCAAACGTGGATAGTGAAGGGTAAAACAGATGTGCAACACAGCTAAAAAGGTACAGTAACTACCTTTATGTTTGACTTTCTGGCCGTCTGTATCATCAAAACTCAGCAGCACTGTCGAGACAGTATTCCTGCCGATCAAAGGTGAACACTGGTGTTTCAGAAGATGCCAAAGTTGAACACATTTTGAATATTTTGAAATTACTTACTTGGAGATGTGCCAGAGTGATTTCATTATAATTTCCTCATTGGTCATGTTAAGAATTCTGATGTGTCCAGGCCTCCAGTACCTCAGTCGAACCTGTTTTCTGTCCTTTCAGAATGAGGCATTTCCTCCCTTACCTCTCGCCAGACATGTGACTCAAGTCATTTGCTGCACTTTAATGTAAAAGTTATCAACACGTTGAGATTGTCGACAGAGACCTTTTAACTGATGTTAAACTATCCTCATGGATCTCTGCCTCGACACCAAGTTCAAATCATGGATGTATTACGAATCAATTTTTCATCTCAATGTTACACTAATATTCTTCCGTGCTACCTCCCAGAGTAACGATGCTTCGGTGATTGAAGGTGAATGAATGATCTTTGATTCTTTTATCCTCATCTGTATTTTTGTTTCTCATTTGCTCTTTTGTAAGATGATGTTTCATACTGTATGTAGAGTGTGGTCTTTGGTTTCTAGTTATTTCTTTGTATCTTTCTATCAATCTTCTTATGATGTCATACATTGTAACTCCTGCATATGAAACACTTGAATCAGCTGTACAACAGACTGATTAATCTGACTTCAATAAACAGATTACTAAAACAGATGAACTTGTGAGTCATTTGCGGACGACGCCATGTTGAGAGGACAGGAAACAGTGATCTGCAATACAGGTGTGTTCTCTGTCAGGGGAAGGTTTACCTGAGCTGACAGTGGAGACAGTCCTGACTGTTGGGTTTGTAAAATGTCTAAGTCGCTGCCCCTGAGAGTTTGTAACCATCAACAAGAGAGACATGATTTCAAGTAGTGACCATACAAACATTCTCACCTGCTGGTCTCAGTAATTTCCTTTTGGTGACTCCTTTCTGTTGCACACCTCCCCATCCTCATCCACAAGTCTTCATCTTATCTTATTACACCAATGAGGAAACAGCCAGCTTGGAACTGTTCCACAAATGTTATTAGTGGAGACTTTGCACCCACACTGGTCCGACTACCTGAGTTTGTTGTCGTGTAAAGTTTCCAGCGCAGGTTCAGAGTGAAACCACAGTTGCATTTTAACAATATTCATCAGAAGACAAATATTAAGATGAAGTACATGATGACATCACTTCCTGTGTGTCTGTAACATCATACAACACATGAGAACAAGCAGACATCCTGCAGGCGTCCAGTACAGGAGAGATGAGATATGAATCATGATGTCATATTATGGATAAATACATCATGTAGAGAAATGAAAGGTATGAATGTAACTTCTATAACATACACCTGGTGTACAAGGTGGACATGTTTCTCAGCATTACTTCAGTAAAATGAACACAGAGTAGATCTCAGATCAGTTTAACAACCTAGTTTGATGAGCGGTCCTGTCAAAATAATGGACAACATGAAGGTGAAAAACAACATTTCCTCCTTCAATTCCATTATTCTTTATCTGGTCTGACTCTTATATTAGGACACTTACTGTCCTCAGCTGTCACAATACATCCTGTCTGTCATCAGTGAGTGAAACATCAAAATGATGTCCTTGGTCACGGTGGTGTGCAGGGCCCACAGTCACTACGTTAACAATCAGTCAACATACAAAGTGACTGAGCCTCCTGCTACATGTTATCACTGAGCAGACATTTATTACCACAGTAAAACATCAGTAAACACTTCTGTTTGTTTATATGATGCAGGTTGTGTTTGGAGTGCAGAGAGAAATGAAAACTCCACTGGAGCACCATGGATGCTTTTCATCTTATTCAGAATATGAGTAGTGGTGCAGATGAGCGTCTTGTGGTCACAATGAGTATTATAGAGAGAAACACTTGTCACTTGGCCTGACGGTGTGTTGAGGTGTGCAGACTAGTGGAGAACCATTATTATCTCAAACTAGACAAAGTGGTGAATCAAGGAGAGTAATATCTAAGTTTTTCAGACCAGTGTTCATTGACTATAACAGTAAGTCCTGACGGTGCAGCACTGAGCTGTACAAGGAGTCTTCTTCTTCTTAAAGGATGGTAACACAGTGTACCAGTGTGAGGTTACCAGGTAGCAATGATAAGGACATGTGATTTAAGTTAATACAGAGACAGGTCAATGAAACGTCTTAAACTTTATTATAAATGAACACTATCAGGTGGATGAGTCAGTCAGTCAGTGTACTTGATAGACCCCAGTCACTGTGCAGGTGAAATAAAAGCTTCTTCCACAGATCACCACAGGGGGCGCCAAACCACACTAACTGATACCGACACAATGCATGTGCTCCTTTTTACCTCTGAGACGAGGGCGGCTGTAGTTGAGTCCCAGGACGCCAAGTCAAGGTTACCTGAGAGCCTCATTCTCATAAAGTTGTAGTACTCTCTAAGTAATAGTGATCTGATTTTAAACTTTTCATGTTCTTTGACTCTTTTGCAGCTGAAAATGTCACCCTGCTTTACTCGACTCAACTTCTACTGCAAGAGAAAAAAAACACACTCCTGAGGTGTGAATGATGACATTGTCTAATTCTATCTATCACAGCATCACGTCATTATGTGTGAAACTGAGCTTGAAACATATTTCAGTCATGCTGATGAGAACTGGCTTCACATGTTCTTCTCACTGTAAGACACGCTGCAGTTTATTTTAGTGTTTTGTTCATGATATTTTATTTCCCGTCATGATGATCCTATTTGATATCTGGAGTCAGTGTAGTAACATGAGGCAAAAATAAAGTCATCTCAGTTTGCAGATATCTTTACTCCATCTTATCAGGCTGCAGCTCACAGAACAGGTCACGTCTTACAGGTTAAAAGTTGTGAAACGTTAATAGCTAATATAAAACTCTGCATTTTTAGATTGATATCTGAAGACGCCCGACTGACAATCTTTTCAAATTTGTCTAATTTTATTCTTTAACTGAATAAAACACCACTTTGAAAATGTCTTTATTTTCTAAAGTCAAACAAAAAACAAAGTACAGGCTCTGTGGATGAAACAACTGTTGGACAAAATTACAATACAATTTCATTGTGATGTAATGTGATTAAATTCAATGATCTTATGTTTGTTGTATGTGAGATTAAAATGAGGAAGAAGAAATGAGGGAGATGAGCTAAACATTTATTTCAAGTGGACAGGAAATGTAAACATGAGTGCTGTGGTCAACACCTGCAGTAGTTTCAGTTAAGTGTGAAGGTGAAGTAACAGTCACACAGACACTCTGAAGAAGAAGCTGATGAAAAACTCTGCTCTCACATTTCTAAGGAATGTAATTAGAAAATACAAAGTAGGAAGTTTGATCAGAAACAGTGACAGTGTCGGTGCTGGATGTGAAGATGGGTCACGCTCTGCTCGGTGTGCTCGGGTTATTCTGTGAGTACATCTGTGACTTTCTATGTGATTGTCAGTATTTATATCAGTGTAGTAGTTGTGTAGACATGAACTTTGTTGCTGTTTGTCTTGGTTCAGATTGGAGGATTATGTTAAGTTTATTACTCAACTGGTTACTTACACACTAGTTTGTGCACACGTACCTGGACAATGCATGTGCAGTATATGATCGCAGGTATTATGTATATAGCTGTGGAATTACATGTATTGCTTATTTACCAGGCCTTTATATATTGAAGAGGTTTTTAAATGTGTTTCCCTCCTCTGTAGCTCTGTATCATCACAGAACTGTGTGATACTGTTGATTGATAAACAATAGTTGTCACTGATGAAACTCCAGCTGGATTTTGTATTTGATTCTGGTCTAATGAAGTTTTAATCTTTATTTTAGTGCTGAATACACTCCTGTACGGACATGCTGAAGGTGACTAGTTATCTTTTCTATATTTACTTGTTATGTTTGTCCTGTATGTCACCTGCTGTATCACTCTTGATCACTTGTTTTAGCAGCTGTGTTTTTCCATATATGTGTCATTTTACTCAGTGCACATTATGAAATGACTGGATTAGTGCTCATTTGTTCAGGGAAGCTACTTGGAAAGTGAAGCTCTGCATGATGCCACTGACTTCACACTGGAATAAGTTTAGTGACTGTAAAAATACTTTAGTTTTCAGTCTTCATTATGGTCCAACACTGTGTATAGTTGTGTGATACAGTCACTTACAACAGTCTGTCACTCACTCAGTCATTGTGGGCGGTGACGTGGTGTGTTTGCTGCCACATGCTGTGTTTCTCGTTATGACCTCTGGGAGCTGCAACAGTCACAAGTTGTCAAATGCTTCACTAACAGATGATGACAAATTATTAACCAAACTAAAGTGTCTGATATAATCAAAGTAATCATAAACTACAACCTCCAGAACAGTTTCAATGCTCTTTATCATTTCTGTACGTCTTTAAACTTTATTTCTCTCTATTCTCTATGTATGAGTTATAAAATCACTCTTAACTGTATCCAGCAGCTCTGTAAAGTTATTGTTACTGTCACAGAGTTCAGAAGCAACAGTATAACTTATTTATAAGCCATGTTGATATAATCATGTTTTGCACTGTGTATGTGTGATGTGTGATTCAGGACATGAGTAGTGGTGCACTTCTGCCTCTGGTGGTCAAACTGAGTATTACAGAAAGAGACACTGAATTTCCATCACAAACATTTTTGCTGTCTTACACACACATGAAAAAAGAACAAATGTGTAACTTAGAAAATGAAGCACCAGAAGAAAATAATTCTCACTTGTCCCTCTGGGCTTCTGTACATGTTTGTTTCCTGTCTGTGAATTCTTGAACATGAACAGTTCCAAACCAGGCTGTTGTGACTCTGCAGCCAAACTGGACTGAAGTATACAGAGGAGAGAGGATCACTCTCAGATGTGAGATCAAAGATGGAGGAGACACTGAGTGGGAGTATGAATGGAGAACAACCAGCTCAGAAAAACCTTCAGATCAAAATGAACACAGTATTACATCTGTGACTGGATCCCACAGTGGAGACTACAGGTGTAAGGGCAGAAAGAAACATACGCAGCATTATTCAACAGATTGGAGTGATCCCATCAAACTGACAGTATCAGACAGTAAGTCACATCACATTTCTTTCAAAGTGAAGATTATACAGCTTATTAAAAGCCTGTTTTTGTTCATATATATGTCTACAGTTTTTCTCAATTGCTAAAACACTAAAACATTCTCATTCTCAAAACACATTCTGCTCTCTAATGCACATGTCATCAAGTGGCAACAATCAAATACAAAAAGAGAACACGTCATTGATTAAACACAACCACTCAAAACTGATTTCACTTGTTTCAAATCATGTGACACAACCAATATAAGCCAGTTCAGAGAGCAAACAGGTAAATCTTCTGCAAGCCATGGATTTAGTCTGTGGTGATATAGGTGAGGAACCATGTCAGGGCTGGATACGGCACACAAGAGGTTTCTTCCCCCGGTTGCCTCAGAAGGGAAAATATTGCTTGTGATGTGGACAAAGTGCTCTGGCCTGATCCAGCCCAAAGACAAGAAGAAGCGCATTGATCACATGTTTACTCCTTTGATTTTTGTATTGTATACTGTAGTACAGTGCATTGTAGGCTGCATACTGTACAACAGACAAATTGTCTGGCCTTGAACATTGTGCTTTCCATTTGTTTACAGTACTGACTGCTCAATAGATTTTGACTGGTTGCACGTTCATTTCAACAAAGAACAAGAATTACAGTATCACAGGAACAAAGGACAAGTTTGTGAGATGTAGGGTACAGCTGGATTTCCGTTATCCGGTAATTACCGGACTTTGACTGGTAAAATCTGCCGAAGTCCGGTAGTTTTTGACCCCGCCGGTCAAAATGTCCGGTGAAAATATTCCCTCCAGGTAATGATTAATTATCACTCCAACTGTTCAGAGCGTAGGGAGCATTCTGAATCAGCCATCAAATATTGGTCATTTTGGCAAATAAATTACAAGTGAGGACGAGTCGGCTGCAGCTACAGTCCCGCTCATCTGCCTCTTGTGCGCAACGAGACGCCATCGCTGTAATGACAGCGCTACGCGGTTATGGAGGCTTGAACTTCTCAACAGCCTGCGAAGTTCTCATCAGAGATTTCAGCAAAATGTACCCCGAGTGGACTAAACTGGCCAAGATAGCCTGCATGATCTCCGTCTCCAGTGTGCAGAACCGCATCAAAACAGCACCGCGAAGTCGAAGTCGGGGGAGAGCAAGGTGAGAAGACTGATGCGCATTGCACGTTGCGGAGAGAGACTACACACTTTTGATTTTAATTCAGCTGCTGCACACTTCGCTGCAGCGAAAATGCATAAAAAGTGAAAAAAAAAAAAAAAAAAAGAAGCCTGACACATGTCAAGGGATTTTTTTTATATAGTTTTTATTGCATATATATTTCAAAAGCATATCGCGAACAGTTTTTTTAATGCAAGTTGCACACCGCGTTATTAAAATGGTATGAGACAGTCTAGATGTGTTTTTTTGTTTGCAAATTGTTTTATCTGAGAACAGGCCTTCAGTTTCTTTATGTTCATGTCAAAAGAGCACTTGTGCAATATTTATTTTTGAAGTTACGCACGTGAGTCAGTTGACTGCACACATTTTATTTTATACAGCCTATACTTTTCAATAAAAAAGGATTATACATTGACATGCTTTGATATCATTCTTATATATCCTGCACATCATTTATCATTTTAAGCTCAATAAATTCAGATAGGTATTTGACCGGAATTTCAAACATTTGTCACGGTCACGTTGTCCGGTGCCAATTTTTTCAAGCAGAAACCCTGGGGTACAGTACTGTAAAAATAGGGGGTACAAGGAGGAGGAGGAACAAAGAAAATTGCAAAGAGCAAAGCAGAGTATAATTTCGGATCAGTTTTGAGCTACATGTTTTCATTCATCAAAAGACAATGACGGAAAAATATGAAATGTCTGAGAAGTATAGGTTTTGAACAACATGTTTTCTATTTTTTGGTGTACTGTTTACTGACTGCTTGATAGTGTATATCATTCTGATCGCTTTGTTAATGATTTGAGAGCAGTGTTTTGTTTTGAGCACAAAAGTTTCATTTTGCACGAGGAGGTTTTGTAAATAGTGCTTGAATCTGAGGTTGTTTTGTTTTCAGAAAATGGAGCAACCCAGAGGAAAATTTTACTGCTCAAAGCTTGCTCTTTTATGGCTATGGAGCCGTAAAGGAGCTCAATGAGAGTTCTCATTTCAGTCTCGTTGTCTTTTTTGGTCTCAAACATTTTTGTTTGCAAGAAGGAGAAATGTGAACACAGGCATGTGATTTTTTACTTTAAGCAGACATTTTGAAAGAAAGCAGAAGAAATTTAAATGCAAGCACAAAATGTGAGCATGAGGAGAAAAAATCTGAGCACGCGAAGGAGCTGTGTCACTGAAAAGGAATGAAATCATGCTCTCAAACTGAAAATCTATGCTCTTGATTAATGACTTGATTTAACTTCCATAATATTAATAATTATAATTATAATTATAATACAAACTATATATGCTGCATATTTATAAAAGTAGCCTACTGCAACTTTATTTTTATTTTTTTTAACATAAAATGTTATGTTATGCAATATAATATCATATAATGTTCTGTCTAAATGAAAAAAATAAAAGCAGTCTCACTGCCAGTTGCAGTTTCTTATCTTGATTTGCAGACTTTGTTAATTTTTTGTCTCCATGATTGTTATTATTAGTACTTAGATTATCAAAAAACACTGCATTTATAAAAACGACAGTGCTTTTTATTCCCACAGATGTCACATTTACATGTCAATATCTGGTTATTATACACAGATTAAATATTAACCGGTCATGTATCATCACAGTAACAGTGTTATATACATTGGCAGCTGTAAACACTGAAAAACATTATAAAAATCCATTTTGGCTCCTATCTGTTTCCTGAATATATTAGTATGTGTGTGAATGTGTAAATGAGTTACATTAACTAATAGCACTTTTTAGAAGGTGGCTTTATAAAGTTCAATCCATTGACTTGTCATAGTTCACAGGGCTGAGCTGCCACCTCCAATATGGCAGCGAAGGCGACGTATCGCAGCAGCCAGTCAACCCGAGGTGTCTATGTATATATGTCTATGGCAGGGGTACTCAAATACAAATCTTAAAGGGCCACAAAGATTTTTTTCAATGACTCAAAGGTCCATGTATTGAGGTCGGCCAGGCCACATGCAATAATACTGTAATATTCAAAACAAAATGTCCTTTTCATTCTAAACAACAAAATACGAACAAAAATAAAATGTAATTTCCATTTTAACATAAATCAAAATACATAGTTGAATATTTCCTCTTTTTGTTTGCCTTCAGACATTGTGTCCATCACTTCATCATGCATTATTTTATTTCATTGTGACATAGATGTGACAAGAATCCTGCTTGCAGCTTGATATGACGAATTCAGTGCATTTATTTGTGTTGTGCTTATCTCTGAATTTTGAGGAAATGTCTCTTCAAAATTCCTATGCTTCATCTCATAATGCAGTTTCAAACTGGAAATCTTCATCACAGCTTCTCCTGGCATATTGTAACGCCCCTTGTGGACTGTGGCGCAATGACTCTTGGGTATTCTGTTGATGTTGGTGTAATTATGATTCGTAAAAAGTGTTTGTGATTAAGATGATATGTAAGATGGTTGTGGGTTAATTCACGTCATTTGTTCTTTGATTAAATGATGTTGAGTTTTAACAAGGATGATACAAATTTTGGCACCGTGAGTGAAAGGGTGTTTGCCGGGAGGATCTCCCCGTTTTAAGTTCTTACTTCTATAAGTTGCCGATTTTCACTGTCCACTTTATTATAGCAGTTTACTTGGAACACGCCATTTCAATCTCTTGCCACCGGCAAAATGTGAATACGCGAACTGCTCCGAAAACGAAAGTGAAAGTTAAAAGTTGCGATCGCAGCGGTGAGTGACCCAGTTGTCTTTGTATCGTTGGCATGGAGACAAGTCCCGGTGTACACGTGCTGACCCAAACAAAACACATGGTGAAGGAATAACAGTACGGGGGCCACAAACAGGAGGCCGGCGGGCCGGATGCGGCCCGGGGGCCGCCTATTGAGGACCGCTGGTCTATGGTGATGAGTGTCAGCAACAAAAGTAAAAGTCATCAGGAGATGAAAATATACAACAGTTTTATGTTGATATTATACTGTGTTGAGATAGTATCTTTATTGTGTTCCAACCACCAATAATTTGTATTGACAGTATAAAATAGACCTAATACATGACATTTAAGGGGTTTGCATTGTGGTCTATGAAACAAAGTTGCAATGATACAAAAATAGGCTTTCGCAGACCTGAAAAATGCACCCATAGAGTGGGGATCCACTGGTATGCATGTTAGGAAAATGGCTAACATTTTAAGTCTGGACAAAACTTCAGTGAGCACTTGCAGAGAGGGCTCTTTATTTTCTCTGAGGTCAACCTAAGATACATGAATTGAGGAGACTGGGATGAGAGTAGATCAATTTCATAAAGAGACCTCTCTGATGTCTCTGCCTGAGATCAAACAGAGACACGAGTTGAGACAACCTGAGACTTCATTGAGAGCTTGATGAGATCTACTTTGAAACATACAGGAGCCGAAGTTGAGATTTTGTGCGCCTGTTTCTCAGGAGAAACAACTGAGAAACAGGAGAAATCAGCCACAGCCTCACTTTGGTCTCACATAGATCTCATAGTTGTCTAGTAGAAATGAATGGGACACTACTGAGATCTCTTTTCCATTTTTCGTTTCCTCTGGGAAGGTTTCAGAAATTGTGTTTTAGCAATTGAGAAAAACTGTTAAGCAAATCTTCAGTATGTACTGATTGTGCCGAATGTATCTGATCCACTATCAATACATGTTTTCATTTAAAAAATCATTTTCCAACAGAACAACGGCCTTTCCTCACTGTGTCTCCATCATGGCTGAGTGCTGGAGCCTCAGTAACTCTGAACTGCAGAGTTAAAGATCCATCTGCAGGATGGAGGTTCTACTGGTATACGTTTGTTCCTGAGCCATCAGGCAACTTCTTCTACAGCTATGAGCAGCTACCTGGCAGCAGCAGTGGGACTGAACAGGATTCCTACATTGTTCATGGACAGACACACACAGCAGGATATTTGTGCAGAGCTGGAAGAGGAGATCCAGTATTTTACTCTTATTACAGTTACTCTAAGTTTGTCTGGTCTGCAGGTCAGTTTGTTTCTATCTCTTAAGAAACAGATGTTATATCAGCTCTGTTCATCTTCTGTCTAAATGATGAGAAACAAACAGTATCTTGAAAAAAGGTCATTGATTTACCATGTTCTTATAATCTTGTCTCTCTCTCTCTCTAGCATCAAGTTAAACTTCATGTTTTCCACCTTACTGGGTGGAATTTACTTGTTTCCTTCTGTCCTCACTCTTTAACACAACACACAAAAAGACAGATATGATATCTTGGCTAAAACTCTGCTCTCATTTACAAAAACTACTTTTAGTCTGGATACTTAAGCTCTTCTTCTTACAGCAGCTGTGGTCACTTTGTTGTCTATCATTTTAAAATATACTCAAAATTGTAGCAAGAGGTCAAAGTAGAAATCATAATTTTACCAAAATATTGAACTTTGTTGAAATAAAAACAAAGCCAAGGACTATTTGAATGGCGGCATTTTCTATCTGAAGATCTCTGTGCTCTGTTTGACCTCTTATCACATGTTGTTCTTCAGATATTTACTCATCAGCGTCTCTCACAGTGAGTCCTGACAGAGCTCAACACTTCACCTCTGACTCTGTCTCACTGAGCTGTGAAGGAAACTCTGCTGAGTGGAGAGTGAGGAGGTTTCCAACTGAGGACAGATACTGGTCACCCTGCTCCACCTGGGGGACAATGAATGGATCAACATGCAACATAAACACTGACAGGACCAGTGATGCAGTGTACTGGTGTGAGTCTGGATCAGGAGAGTTCAGCAACGCAGTCAACATCACTGTACAAGGTATGATTTCATTACATTATGTTTTTCTTTGACTTATTACTTCAAACATCCCATTGTGTGTGGAGGAGGACAGCACACTGACATGTTAAGAGTTCTGCCCAACACTCTGCTTCATCATCTCTCCACTAATTAATGGTTTTCACTTAATAAACATAGTTGAGTATTTAATCACACTGTGATTTTAACCATGTATAAATATAGAATATAGATTTGTGGCTGATGTGTTCTTCAGTTTTTAGGTCCATGATCACCATTTAAAGTCCAGTGTGAAGGATTTAGTGATATTTAGCTGTGAGTTTACAGATTCAGCCAACTGAAAGGGTTCTTGAACATTAGACACACAAGGTGTACGAAAATGAAACGTCACATTTTATGATCACTGTTAAGTCAGTGACAACAATGTAAAAGAAAAAACCCAGGATGTCTTTTCTCATCTCTCTACATCAGCTCATTCTCAAGTTCCTCAACCAGCTGATCTCTGACTGAAACCTGGTATTCTTTGACTGTTTAACAGGTGGAGATATGATCCTGCTGAGCCCTGCCCATCCTGTAACTGAAGGACATTCTGTTAGTCTGAGCTGCAAATTAAGAAGTCAAACATTTGACTCCATTGTGTTTTTCTATCACAATGAGAAAGTCATTCAAAATGACAGCAGATGGGAGTTAAATATCTCTGCAGTGTCAAAGTCAGATGAAGGTTTCTACAAGTGTCAACACTCAGGACGAGAGTCAGCACAGAGCTGGGTGTCAGTTCAGGGTGAGTAGGATTAAAACAATTGCTGCATTTTCTTGTAAACTGTTTGTTGTTGACTGAGAAATTAATTTAAACGAATATTGTTTTCCTATTTATTCCAGCGGTGTCCAGGCCTGACAGCTCTTCATTTCCTGTGCTGTTGATTGTTGGGCTGGTTTGTGGAATCGTTCTTGTTATTCCTCTGCTTGTTTTGCTTTGCTACAGGACGTCCAAGGGTGAGACCTTCTTTTTCTGCTATAACATGTTCTTTAATTATTCAAATACACTCACATACTCTGACCTCATGAGAGAGAACAGCAGTATAACAACCATCTTACAACAAGTGTCTCTTTCACAGATTCAGGCTTCGTCAGGTCGGTGCAACACTCTCTCATCTCATGTTGAACGTAACATCAACACATTTTTATGTTCCTATTTAAATGTTCTGTATCTGATACGTGTTGTAGACCAGTCCAGTCTGAGAGTGCCAACGCAGATCGTGTGGACCACGAGAATGATCATTACTCCGCTCTTCTCCATGGTAAGCAGTTAAGCTAATCTTTTTTTGTTACATATCATATTTTAGATTATCTCATACAGTTTTAGTTTGTTTAATAAGTATTGTAAACTCAGCTTATCTTGATATTTATTTCTCTGTAGGTGATGTTTGTCTCAATGACACAATCAGAGGCCATCAAGAAGCTGAACATGGTACAATGTATATCTTTTATTCACCATGGAGCTGTTACAAATACTAGAATAAGACAATATCATCTAACTATAAATGACTTATTGACGATCATTGAGCATATCTATTTGTCTGGAATTACATATTTTAGACTGAGTTACACATCTAACAACAAGCGTCTCTTTCACAGATTCATGCTTCGTCAGGTAGGTGCAACACTCTCTCATCTCATCTCATGTTGAACGTAACATCAACACATTTTCACGTTCCTATTTAAATGTTCTGTATCTGATACGTGTTGTAGACCAGTCCAGTCTGAGAGTGCCAACGCAGAACGTGTGGACGATGAGAATGATCATTACTCTGCTCTTCAGCACGGTAAGCAATTAAAACAATCTTTATTTGTCACATATTATATTTTAAGTTATCTAATAAAATCCAAGTTTGTTTAATAAGTTTTGTAAAGTAACCTTGGCTTAAAATGTATTTCTCTGTTGGTGATGTTTGTCTCTCTGACACAATCGAAGAGCATCAAGAAGCTGAACATGGTACAGTTCATACCTTTTATTCACATGGAGCTGTTAGAAGTACCAGAATAAGACAATTTAGATTAACAGTAAATGACTTATTGACAATCCTTGAGCATATTTATTTGTCTTAAATAACATATTTTATACTGAGTTACACATCTAACAACAAGTGTCTCTTTCACAGATTCAGGCTTTGTCAGGTAGGTGCAACACTCTCTCATCTCACGTTGAACGTAACATCAACACATTTTCACGTTCCTGTTTAAAGTCCGTGTAATGCAGAAATAAATTTGTCATGAGTTTGTCACACCACAGAAACATGTGTCATTGACCACTGAGCCAAATTTGAAAGATTAAAAAAAATGCCAAAAATATAAAATTCGGTCTCTAAATCATGGAAAAACAAGCACTTCTGCTGTGAAACGCTGGGGGCGTGTCAGTTAGAGGCGCTGGAACCACGCCCATGAGCGGGATGGGAGCCGTCACCGTGAACTGTACAAGGATGTGACCTACAGTAACAATGGAAGCTAGTCTCGGGGAGTGACGTCACGTGCGCGAGAAGTCACGTTATCAGCATGAGGACACTCACTCACATGTAAAACCCACGCAGCTACACAGACAACATGGAGGGAGGAGAGAGATGCGCCTTTTGTAGCTGGAAATCAGTCATTATTTTGAGTTGTTAAAAAAAACACACACAGACACATATGCTTGATCAAGGGCCGGCACGACCCGGCCCGAGGATACTGAGGGGAATTATCAGCCCGGCCCGGCCCACGTCAGGGTAATAATTATAATTCAGGCAGCAGAGATGAGAGCGTGCACTGTTGGCAAGCCAGGGGACGAGAGGGCCGCTTCGGCCCCACTGACCAGCGTCAACGGACTCTTCAGATATCCAGACTTTACCTGGTGACAGTTGCTGTAACTATCGGGGGTAGAATGGACACTGCAGAGACGGTAATGGCGGTGATTTTACACAGTAGCTCCTCTTGACAAAATCGATCCACCGCTTCCTTACGTTGTCCTCCTTAGTAAACTTAAATAAGCTAACAGCGCTGTTACCATGCACACTGTGCCATACAGGAAAGATGCATGAGCGATGTGGAGGAGACATGACTGTTCAGCTGACTGGCCGACTGGTTAGCTGGCTGCAAACTATTGTAAGAGATGCTATCCAAGACTCGAGAGCGGGTGGAAAAACCATCAAAGCTAAAGAGCTGAATGTATTTATACCGCTTCCACAGCAGGGCCGAAGTTATGCAAATCATGGCCGCGTTACATAACGCTAAACGTATTTCCTTAAATTTTGTTTTAAGGAAATGCATTTATGACCTTTTTAATGTGTTTAGAAGAAAATGGCTGAATTTGCTTTACACAGACTTTGAATGCTCTGTATCTGATATGTGTTGTAGACCAGTCAAGTATGAATGCGCTAACGCAGATCATGTGGACTACGAGAATGATGATTACTCTGCTCTTCTCCACGGTAAGCAGTTAAACTAATGTTATCAATCTAATCTATATACTTATACTGTGGGTTCCAAAAGTATGACACCAATGACAATCTCTAATATTGTCACGTTGACTTGGAAATAGTCAGAAAGTGTGAGTCTGAGCATCAAATCATTTCCAGACTCAAGGTTTCTAAAGAGGCAGTGCAAGTAACAATATAAACTGTGAAACACTTGACAGAAAGTGGATCAGTTGTATCCAGAGACAGACCCAACATGACCACGCCATCAGAAGATCAATAAATCAAGCTTCACTCTCTGAAAGATAGAAAAGCAACTTCATCACAGATACATAATTTGATAAACACACACACAAGAATCCAATCAGGTGAAATGTGACAAAGGAAAGCTTTCTTGTAGTCTTCTCAAGGACGATCAGCTGTTCCTAAAACACTTCTTAGTTGGTGAACAAGACGAAAGACTGGAGGTGGGTTACACCACAATTCTGCAAAGAATCAACTTTTAACTCAAACTGTTAAGATGATCTTATCATTTGCAGGATAGAAATTTTGGGTTGTCTCAGTCTTTTTGAGCATACAAACACATTTTAAATGATCCAAAGAATCTGAGGTCTCATGTGATTCAGTAGTTGTTACAGTTTTAGTGATTAAACTCACTTTGGCTTGATATTTATTTCTCTGTAGGTGATGTTTGTCTCTATGATACAATCAGAGGCCGTCAAGAACCTGAACATGGTACAGTTTATACCTTTTATTCACCATGGAGCTGTTGGAAGTACTCAAATAAGAGTATTAACTGCCAACTATTCACTGATCAATCCTGTATAATTAATCCAATAATCTCACATATTATTTTATTTATCGTAAAAACACTGAGAGTGAGACTTGAGTTTTTTATTGTTGGGGTGGAGAGAGAAAGAGAGGACAGTGAAATGTGATAGAACATGTTGATCGTGCATTTGACCTGAAACTTTCTTGTTGACTTTCTGTTTCTTTCAGCTCAATAAAGAAATCTGTATCAACTAAACCAACAGAACGGACGACAACATGAAAAACTCCATCTGTACTTTGACAGCTTCTCTGTGATCACTGTGTGCAGCTGTGCTGAACAAATAACACACAGCATTTTGTAAAGTTAATCCAACAGCAGCTCATTTAAAATAACTGTATCATTTGGTTTTAATCTTCTGTTGTATTTGGTATGAAGAGTTCAGATCATCACATATAAACATTGAAATCTTTGGTTGTTTACGTCCGGTATGTTCTGACACCTTTGTTGTTGTTAGTTGTTGCAGAGAACAAATATTATGTGTGGACACTCGGTACGAGGTGATAGTGCCACTTTAAAGTCAGCTTCTTTTGTAGCTTCTGATTAAAAGAGTTAAACATTAAGAACATTTAATGTATTTTATGTGAAAAACATCCTGTTAACATACAACCTTCTTCTGTCATTTTATAAATGCTTGATATTCTCTATATTTCATGTTTTTATATATATAAATGTATTTTTAAAAGTTGGTTGACTATTTTCTGCATCAGTAAACTTGTTCCATCAATAAGCTGTCAGCAGTGTTCCTGATAGATTTAGAGGGAACCCGGCCCACTTAAAATCACGACTTATTATATTAAAATAATGTAATTATAACTTTACATGTTAAGCCTATAATAGCGCACTGTTTTCTAAAGCCTTGTAATTCTGTGTATTATTTCTAAAATAACTCCAATTCAGCAAAAGTAATGGTTGCTTCTCAATGTGGATTTATTTCAACATGAGTGCCCTCTGCTGGTCGAGATGATGGAAAGCAGGTTAAAGACAGTGAGAGTTGATCTGCTTCAGACAGGATGAAACACTAGAATGGTCTCAGTAATCACACAGAGCTGTGCAGTGGGTCAGTGCAGCTGTCTCTGATGAATTACATATAACATGTAACAAAGAATTCTGTGCTATTTTTAAAATTGGCTGACAAAAGATGTGAAAAACTAATATTTAATAGCTACAAATAATCCACAAAGTTCGTTAATCTAAAATAATCACATTATGTTCAGCCTAGCTTTTGGTTTGTTGGACATCATACAACAGAACTCTCTGAAGTCTGTTCATGAGGAAGTCCAACATTCAGTTCAGAGAGTTAATTAGTCATTAACAAAGTTAAATTAGATAAACTGAGAGTGAACGTTGTCGTTTTTATTGACTTCAGACTTCATTATATTTCATTATTTGGCAGTTTGTCTGGAAGATATTTTGAACACATTACAGACTGAAGCTGAGCAGTGACTGTAAATTGTTCTTCCTTGGCTCCGAAGACAATTTTTTCAGTCTCATCTATAAAACCTCTTTTGAAAACTCTGACAAATCCAATCACTGATTTGTTCAATGCATCTACTCAGCATATGTATGAGATTACAGTCCCCTGGTGATATGGTTATATAAATGTGTGTGTCACCTGCATAACTATGGTAACATATCTTGTTGTTTTCAATTATCTAAGCTAGAGAAAGCACGTAAATGTGGAATAGTAGAGACCCGAGAATGGAGCCCTGAGGTACTCCAGTTGTCATTTTCATCTGCACAGATGTGCTTAGATAGGATTTAAACCAATTTAGTGCTATACCAGAGAGTCTCACCCAGTTTTGCAGCAGATGGGAAAAGCTTCAAATCCTCTTCAAAACTCATCGCCTTTCAGCCTCTTCTTGTTCCTCATGCGTTGAGCGAGAGACCATTCAAACTTTAAATGAATCACAAAACCTTGAACTATTGACCTCGTTTTCAGTTTTTAAAAATCTTGTACGGTTTTGAAATGGTCGCAGTTTTAGTTTAAAGGATTTTAAGCCCGTCTTCTGAGTTTATAATGGGTGTGTATTGCGTGAGCTAGAGTGCATGACATCATCAACTGCCGCACCCCAGAGTGAGGAGCAGCTCCGAAAACAGGATTTTTTTTGCTTCAGCTTGATTTGGATCCCATGTCTTGTACTTGACAGAGACAATATAGGCATATAAATGTAGGAAATCTTGTTGGGTTTCAGCTGACTCCTGAATGTTCCCCATAAGCCGCAATGTTAATTTTGAGCCCAAATTTCTGGAGGATCGCAGACGGTACATGTTTTGTCTCTCGCTCCTGTGCCCTCATTATGCACTCTACAGAAATAAAAATAACATGGGTGTGTTTAGCAATTTCTCCTGTTATTCAACATATAGCATGTTTTGGCGATAACTATAACAGTTTTCTCAAGAATCGCAGGAGTTTGGGAGGCATTCTCCCATTCACTCCTTATGGGGACATTTTCGTCTGTGTCTCTGCTCCTGCTGCAGCATGTCTGCAGCCATTTTAACCTCTTTCTGCCTTTAACTTCTCACCTTTCAGCCTTTTTTCACCTTTCTAACCTCTTTCTGCCCTCTTATTCTACAACTTTTTGGCCTTTCCAGTCTTTTTTCACCTTTTTAAGCTCATTCCGCCCTCTTACTCTACAGTTTTTTAGCCTTTTCAGACATTAATTTTTCTGTATTTTAAGCTCCTTCAAACATTCAACTTCATATTCAGCAGTTAAAATGTTCAACTCTTTCAACTCTTTTAGCCCCCTTAAGTTTTTCTGCCCTGTCAGCTTTTTTAGATATTCTTCTTTCTGCCTTTTCAACTCCTTCAAATATTCCGCTTCATGTTCAGCTATGAAAATGTTAAACTTTATGAACTCTTTTAGTCCTCCTAAGCTTTTCTCCTTTTCAATCTTTTTTCACCTCTTCAAACTCTTTCATCCCTCTTTCTCCACAGCTTTTTATCCTTTTCAGCCTTTATTCACCTTTTTAAGCCCTTTTAGCCCTCTTACTCTACAGCTTTTCATGTTTTCACCTTTTTAACCTCTTCCAGCCTTCTTAATCTACAGCGTTTCATATGTTTTCACATTTTAACTGCTTCCAGCCCTCTTACTATACAGCTTTTCATCCTTTATTCACCTTTTTAACCTCTTCCAGCCCTCTTACTCTACAGCTTTTCATATTTATTACCATATTAACCTCTTCCCAGCCCTCTTACTCTACAGCCTTTCATATTTTTTCACCTTTTTAACCTTTTTCGGTCCTCCTAAGCCTTTAACTTTTCACCTTTTTTGCCTTCTTCCACCATTTCAACATCTTCCTGCCCTCTTAATCTTCAGCTTTTCGCCTTTTTTTTCAACATTCTCATACTTTTATGCATTTTCGGCAGTATGTTCAGCAGATTTCGCTTCAGCCTCCAGCATTCACACTTCATTTTCACAGGAAATGCAATTTTTCTAGGATTCCAAGGATGGTAACACAGTGGACCAGTGTGAGGTTACCAGGTAGCAATGATAAGGACATGTGATTTAAGTTAATACAGAGACAGGTCAATGAAACGTCTTAAACTTTATTATAAATGAACACTATTAGGTGGATGAGTCAGTCAGTCAGTGTACTTCAGAGACTCCAGTCACTGTGCAGGTGAAATAAAAGCTTCTTCCACAGATCACCACAGGGGGCGCCAAACCACACTAACTGATACCGACACAATGCATGTGCTCCTTTTTACCTCTGAGACGAGGGCGGCTGTAGTTGAGTCCCAGGACGCCAAATCAAGGTTACCTGAGAGCCTCATTCTCATAAAGTTGCATTACTCTCTAAGTAATAGTGATCTGATTTTAAACTTTTCATGTTCTTTGACTCTTTTGCAGCTGAAAATGTCACCCTGCTTTACTTGACTCAACTTCTGCCACAAGAGAGAAAAAAACAACCACTTCTCAGTTGTGTAATTCATGCATCACAGCATCATGTCTATATTTGTGAGGCCGAACTGGAAACATATTTGATGAGAACTGGCTTTGCTTGTTCTTCTCACGCTAAGACAAGCTGCAGTTTATTTTAGTATTTTGTTCACGTGATTTATTTCCCCTCATAATGTCCTTATTTTATATCCAGAGTCATTGTAGTAACATGAGGCAAAAACAAAGTCATCTCAGTTTACAGATATCTTTACTCCATCTTATCAGGCTGCAGCTCACAGGACAGGTCACGTCTTAACAGATCAAAAGTTGTGAAACATTGATAGCTAATATAAAACTCTGCCTTTCAAGATTGATATCTGATGATGCCCGAATCCCAGTCTTTTCTCGTTTGCAAATTTAATTCTTTAACTGAATAAAGCAACACTTTTAAAACTTAAGAGATTCTTTATTTTCTAAAGTCAAACAAAAAAGAAAATACAGGCTCTGTGGATGCAACAACTGTTGGACAGAATAACAATACCATTTTATTGTGATGTATTATGATTTAATCCAATGATCTTTTGTTTGTTTGCTGTGAGATAAAGATGAGTAACAAACCTTTGTGAGGGAGATGAGCTTATAATTTATTAGATTGAATCCAATGACCTTATGTTTCTTGTGTGTGGGATAACGATAAGGAACAAACCTTTATGAGGGAGAAGAGCTCTTAATTTAATCACAGTGGACGGGAAATTTAAACATGTCTAAGTGTGCTGTGGTCAACACCCCTCCCGTGGTTTGAGCTTTGTGTGAAGGGGAAGTAAAAACAGTGTCAGACAGACACTCTGAAGAAGAAGCTGATGAAAAACTCTGCTCTCACATTGCTAAGAAATTTAACTTCTCTTTTCTCTCTGCTGCATATTAATCAGTACAAAGTAGGAAGTTTGATCAGAAGCAGAGTGACAGAGTCGGTGCTGGATGTGAAGATGGGTCACGCTCTGCTCGGTGTGCTCGGGTTATTCTGTGAGTACATCTGTGACTTCTATGTGATTGTCAGTATTTATATCAGTGTAGTAGTTGTGTAGACATGAACTTTGTTGCTGTTTGTCTTAGTTCAGATTGGAGGATTATGTTAAGTTTATCACTCAACTGGTTACTTACGCACTAGTTTGTGCACACGTACCTGGACAATGCATGTACAGTATTAGGTATTAGGTATTATTAGGGGTGTCACGATTCTCCAAATCCTTTATTCGATTAAATTTTCGATTCCCAGGTCATGGATCAATTCGGCTCTCAGTTTTTACATGAACAGGAACGGTATAACACCATGCTATCGCTTGGCTGGAGCAAATAGCTGTAGCAAATAGCTACTGGCTAAGCTAGTAGCTAAGTTAGAGGAGGTTGACTCGTAGCACTTCAACAAGTGTCTGTTTTTTTGCGCTTGGCAAGCCGACCGGACATGACATGGGGGCGTGGCAGCATCCACGATTCGTGATTGTGATTGTGACTTTATATCAGTCATTTTCATTTAAAATTGAAATCATGACACCCTTAGGTATTATGTATATAGCTGTGGAATTACATGTATTGCTTATTTACCAGGCGTTATATATTGAAGAGGTTTTTAAATGTGTTTCCCACCTTTGTAGCTCTGTATCATCACAGAACTGTGTGATACTGTTGATTGATAAACAATAGTTGTCACTGATGAAACTCCAGCTGGATTTTGTATTTGATTCTGGTCTAATGAAGTTTTAATCTTCATTTTAGGGCTGAATACACTCCTGTACAGACATGCTGAAGGTGACTACTTATCTTTTTTATATTTACTGATTGTTTGTCCTGTATGTCACCTGTTGTGTCAATCTTGATCACTTGTTTTAGCAGCTGTGTTTTTCCTATGTGTAGTTTTACTCAGTGCACATTATGAAATGACTGGATTAGTGCTCAGTTGTTCAGGGAAGCTACTCAGAGAGTGTAGCTCTGCATGATGTGTCACAAAATGGCTCAATATATGTGACAAAGAGGGGAGACAAGTCAGGTTTTCAGTGCCCACTAAAACGTTTATTTGTAACTTGAAACACAATGTAACTACCTAAAAAGAACGAGGTGTGAGGAGTAGTGGCATCAGTAGGGAATGCAGTGTGTGGATGAGTGAGACATGTGTGTGATCCTGTTGTGGGGGAGGAAAGGAGGGAGTTGGAGTTCGCAATGAAACCAATATAACAAAACAAGGCCTATACTAATTCTTAGTCAAAAAAACCAAACACCCCCGTCTTCTCTAAATTAGGAGTGTTCAAAGCAATTGTCAAAATGGTACATGAGTGGCATCCAGCCACCGCCAAACTGATATTTTTAGACAGGGTTTACTACGTGATGACATGTATAGGGCACCCCCAACTTACCAAACCCCCTTCTCCTACCACATACCTTTAACAATCCAAAACAAAAAACTAATCATGTGCAGTTAAATGCAAAAGTGAGAGAGCGAGCTCCTCAGCCAGGCTTCATTTTATTGGGCCTCCAGTCAGGTGATTGGCCACGCCGGAAATTAAGACAAAAGGAGGTGGTGGCTTCAAATCCTCTCAGGTGCAGGTCATCACCTGGTCAGTACCTGAAGGAAAACTAGGAGAAGAGGGACAGGAGAGAGCAAGAAAGAAAACAAAACCTTTTGCCCCTGCTGAGGCAAACCCAGAACTTGCAAAGGTGTGGAGGCTAGGAGAGAGAGAAATAGACAATATCCCCATTCACACTGCCGTTTGGATGCGGGGATCCTCCGCCAATTCCCTGCCTCCGTGTCAGTGTGAATCTCTCGGAGGTGGCGAGGGGTGAAACTTTGCTCCGGCGCTGATACGCCTCTGGAGGTAGTATCAGAGGCGCATTATTGGCGAACCGAACCAGTGTGAAAAGATAAGCCGGCTGTGTGTATCAAGGCCGTTTCGATCAGACAGTCTGATAACTGCACAGGTTCCTCACTCAACTAAATAAAGAGAAATTTCCTACAAAGCAACGTTACATGACCAAACAAAAGTAAAGTCGTAACTGTAACTGTCTTTGGTGACTTAAATGAGGAAAAAACACATAGCAGTTGTACGTGGAGAAGCGCCTGTCCTCCTGTCTGTCCTCCCGTCTGTCCTACCGACTCTTCGTCATATTTCTGCCGGAAAAACATTGTTCGCACCAGCAAAAACTTAAACTCACCAAGTGTTCATATTGAAAAAAACTCGAAACGATGGTAAATCCTCCGGCCCGAGACTTCAGTGAACTTTCCCCCAGAAAGCAACTTCCGTCCCCGCGAGTGACAGAGTCAGACAGTGTCCAGTTTACTGATGTTGATTATATAATTATGTAATTTAGAGCAAAAATAGTAACTTTGACACTGTCCAGGATGTTTGGTGGGTCAGGATCTCAATCACAACACACTATAACAGCATCCATATGATTATAAACTGACTGTTGGTTTAGACTGACAGGGGGGACACCGGGAAAACACCTTGAAAACACACTGACCTCATCATCATGACTTGTATGGCCACGCCTCTTTAGGAGCAGCAGTGGCTTTCAGTGTGAAATGCCGGTGCTGCTTGACTCTGTGTAAATGACCAGGAGATTTGGCGAACGACCACTGCTGCAATAATGTGGCTTCTCTGTGTGAAAGGGGCTAATGAGACCAAGTTGACATTTGTAACCTTGGCAGAGGCCTAGCCAGGTGTCTGCATCTTGCCTCAATGACCCGCCCTGACTGCCAGCTCCTGCAGGAAGTGATCAGCTGCATCATGGTGAGAGCAGAAAAGGAGGGGTCGTAACAGATGCCACTTACTTCACACTGGAATAAGTTTAGTGACTGTAAAGCTACTTTAGTTTGGTTCACTGAAGCTGTATAGAAACAACTTTTCAAACTGCTTTGTTAGAAATTAAAATGTTAAATCTAATCCTAAATTATAACAGAATATTACACAAAAAAGCCACAAAAATACCTCTCAGGTGAGTTTTACTACATAGGAGTCCACTTGTTCACAGGTTAAACATAAAGAAAAGAACAAGACAATAAAGCTCACTATACATGGTGAAGTGCAGAATGTAAGGTTTTGTATCTAATGTCCAACAGACAATGGTGCAAGCAATGGTGAAATAAAATAATCATTTTATTATTATTATTATTATTATTATTATAATAATATAATAATAATAAAGCCCCAAGTCCCCAAACAGAGTTAAACGGTACTGCGACGGTGGTTATCAACTTAATTTGTCAAGTCCGGTTCTCTGCTTTGTGCTCTGCGCGCGTACACATAAAAGGGGGTGTTTGACGTCATATTATTCTACTTCCGTGCGAAAATGGATCGATCCCGGGCCACATATTTTACTCAAGATGAGCAGATTCTTATTATGCAAGGCTATAAAGAATTCAAAGAAACCATCACGGCAAAAAGTAACACTGTCGCCGCCAACAGAGCGAGGGAGGGCTGCTGGCAGAAAAGTGCTGACCGTGTAAATGCGTAAGTTAACAATGATTAATATTATGATCAATATTATATTAAGCCCTTGGTGTTTTGATTTCTGAAAGCTCAACATTGTGCAACTTTACATATTAACCCTCATCCATTTAAAAAATAAATACACTGAAGCAACAACTATCTTTTTTCATTTTTGAATGATGTCTATATTGTTTTCACCTTTTACTGATCTCAGTTATAGAATGCGCGCGTGTGTTTTATTGAAAGCGAGGCTGAGTGTGTAGGCTACAAATGTTCAGTGTTTTGGTTTGGTTTTTTTTATCACTGTGTCGGGATGAACAAGCAAATGTAGCTACTGTCCCTGTACAATGACAATAAAGACCTTTTGATAGTGAAAATAGCTCAAGATGTAAGATTTGTGTTTGGGCTTACACTGCCCTACAACGGGTGAAACATTGATCAGTTTCATCAGTTTATTCATGGCCACATCAAAGAAATAATTAACTTTACTCATTATCTGTGACAAATAAATGCTAGGTTGGCCTAATTAATATTTCATATTGCATTTTATTAAGATGTGGAAGCAGCAGTCGGACATGGCAGCAAGTTAGAGCCAAATACAAAAACATCATTCAAAGTGGTATGTAGCCAAGCTGCCCCACCATTTTGTCAGTGTGTGTTCTTGCTCAGATTTTCTGCATCGCCAACTGAATGTAAGAAGGTTCCCGTGGCGAAAAAACGAAGGGCTACACAAACAGTTTGCCCGACAGTGAGCGCTCAGCTTCTTCAAGTGGTATTCCTGACACTCGGCTCAATATGTGAGTGTACGGTATTCCCTCGGCTGAAAATCTATATCGCTCATAGAGCATTTCATCAGGAAATGCCAGCGGATCAGCGCGATCATGAAGAAGCTGCTCACGTCGTAGTGCTGCCCGAATTATTCTTGCTCCCAGGTCCACCGGGTTCTCATGAATGGTGACGCCCATCTCCGAATGAGTTACACAGTGAAACCAGCGGCGCTTTCATAGTCGATTTTAGCTGAAACTCTGAACATAACCTGGTCGGGACCAGGTCGGGACAGGTTATGAGCTAAGCATAAGTTACCATGGTGATCTAGCCGGGTTAAAAGAGGCCACCTTCAATAGTACAGGGAAGCCTGGCTTTAGACTCAACATAGCTCGCTAACCCCCTAAACATCGGCTTCGCAGAGTACAGCCCTCAGGTCACAGACCTGCCTGGTCCCTATTGTTAATGACGCAAGAAATTATTAGGCCCGAGCAGGTCACAGACCTGTGAGGTCCTTATTGTAATTGAAAGAATTATTAGGGGGCCAAGCACGAGGGGCTACATATATCTGCCTGCAGGGGGCACTATAACCTAGGCCAACACATTTTTGCCTATAACTCCCAAACTGTATACAGAAACCTTGTATCCCCAGATTCCCTGAATGGAGCTGAATCACTTTCCGATTGGCTATGCCCACTTCTGGTTAGAAAGTTTTTTCGCATAATCGTTAAAGAAGGAAAAACCTACTTTTTTTAACTCCTCCTTGGGATTTTGTCCCATCTGCGTGAAACTTGGCATGTACACCCTTCAGCTGGACCTCATCTAAAGTTATTAAGAGAATTTCGCTTGGTCAAAAAATTTGTAAATTATTTACAAACAAATTTCTGTAGCTAGCTATAAAAATGGGAACTGTTTGATATCTCGGTCAAACTAAATGCTATTAACACCAAATTTGAGATCCTTGGTTGCCATGACACTGGGAAGGGATGAGCTGAATTTTTACGAAATTGGGTCGGTATGATGTAGGGCCAATCCTGAGGCCATATCTTGAAGGTGGTCATTACTGGTCAATGTGGGCGTGGCTTAGAACAAAAAATCCAAATCGATACACATTCAGCCTTTTCCACTTCCAGTGCACTTCCCATTACAGCGAATACCACGGCTCAGTAGTTGGCCTGTGTCTTCACTTTTGCCCCGAGCCGTCATCCTTTAGGCCAACTTCCGTGGGCTCTGCGGTGCGCGGGGTCCGAGATGCGCGGGAGGGGCTTGGCCCCCGTTCATAACTGCTTGCAGTTCTAGTTTGTTATTATCATCAGCGCCTGAGCAGGTCAAAGACCTGTGAGGTCCCAATTGTAATCGTAGAAAATATTGTTATTATTAGGGCCCGAGCACGACAAAGACCTGTGAGGTCCCTATTGTAATTGTAAAAAATATTCTTATTATTATTAGGGCCCGAGCAGGTCAAAGACCTGTGAGGTCCCTATTGTAACTGAAGGAATTATTTATTAGGGCCCGAGCAGGACAAAGTGTCCTGCAAGGACCTATTGTATCTTTAGGAATTCTTCTTATCATTTTTTTTCTTCTGCCACTTTGTATGCACTCACCATATTTGGAATAAATGTCATACCTGCCGAACATTTTTAGAATCTATTTTCGTTGGGAATTTCCACCACTAAGTGGCACACACACTCTCCTTGATCTATCAAGGAGAGTGTGTTTTGGCTTATAACTGCGATATTCTTTATTGCATATTCAGAAACCTTATGTCCACGCGTTAACTGACTCGTGCTGAATCTCGTGATATAGGCCACGCCCATTTCCATATACTGTTTTTTTTTTTGCTAATTCGTAAAATGTCGCAAACCTACTTTTTCAAACTCCTCCCAGGCAGTTTCACCAATTGTCAAAAAACTTTGCACACAACATCCTTGGACCCATCTGACACAAAAGTTATCCAAGCGATTTTGATAGTCCAACGATACTCAAGTTATCAAATAATAACTTCCTGTACAATTTTCTCAAAACAGGAAGTGTTGCATATCTCCACATTGGTGTGTCCAAATCACATGGAACTCCCCATTTGGCCCTGTGCCCACACCATAATACTTATATGAAATTCATAGGGGTGGCATAAACTGGCCCCTGTAACTCACAAACCAACAATGACCAGCAGGTTGTGTCATTATCAACACAAAAGCATTTTTGGCTTGTCACTCCCACATTTTTATACATTATATCTTAATGTTCCCTGAATCACACAGCTGAATTGTGTGTTGTAGGCCTCTCCCACTTTTGCGGTAAATTTCTAATGGTGAAATCACGAAAAATTTAAAATCTACTTTTTCGAAGTCCTCCTAGGTGATTCGACTGATTTGCACCAAACTTTGCATGTAGCATCTGTGGACCCTAACCCAAAATATAAAACAAAAAACTCCTGCACATTGTGTTGAAAACAGATCGTCTTATCTCATATCTTCATAAAATACAGTCCGATTACCACAAGACTTTTGCTAATGGTGTTCTATGGTCCGATGAGGCTTTGTACAAAATTTAGTGCAAATCGGCCTATAGGTGGCGCTCTGGTAGCAGTCTATTTAGTGTGAATGGAAGTAAATGGGGAAATCCTTAAATCCCCTTTAGAACTGATCGACTCAACCTCTACTTGTCCCTCACACTTTGAGCTACAGACACCATTCCAACATTTAAAGAGTCAGAAGACCTTGAAATATTCAGAAATCTTATACGGTTTTGGAATAATCACAGTTTTAGTTTTATGTATTTTTAGCTTGTCTTCTTATTTTATCATGGGTGTGTACTGCGTTGGCTAGAGTGGAGAGCAGCTGGAAAAACTGTAGAAACAATTCTCTTCAGCTTGATTTGGATCCCACATCTTTTACTTCACATAGATAGATAGATATATATACAATATATACACAGAAATGTAGGAAATCAGGCAACAAGCATCCCAGCAACTCCCCAATAAGCCGCAATGTTAATTTTGAGCCTAAATTTCTGGAGGAGAGAAGTTCGTACATGTTTTGTCTCTCGCTCTGCCACCCTCAGTTTTTACTCTACAGAAATAAAAAAACACACTCAGAGTTCAGTAATGTCTACTGTTACTCAATATATAACTGTTCACCTTTTTAAGCTGCTTCAGCCCTCTTACTTTTCAGCTTTTCTGCCTTTTCAGCTTTTTCAAATATTCATCTTTCTGCCCTTTCCACTTCTTCATACATTCAGCTTCATGTCCAGCTGTAGAAACTGTTCAGCTATCAAAATGTTCAACTTTGTTAGCCCATTCAGCCTATTACTTTTTTGTTTTCTGCCTTTTCAGCTTTTGAAATATTCAGCTTTTTCTGCATATTCTTCATCATTCAGCCTTGCTAATGGATACAAACCTCTGTTTAACAGTCTGTACGGTCACACAGTGTACTCCTCTCATATGTTCTTTATGTAGATTGCAGAGAGTTCTTCTGACTTTAGCATATATTGTTTAATTACAATAGAGGAGTAGGCCACCAAATTATTAAGGAAAAACTTCTTCAACGGAAGATG